>NC_050579.1:3572350-3676566 GCF_011100635.1 Trichosurus vulpecula
AAACCTAATTTAAAAAGATAAGGAAGGAAGCTACATCTTGCTAAAAGGTACCATAGGCAATGAAGTAATATCAATATTAAACATATATATACCAAATGGTATAGCATCCAAATTCTTCAAGGAGACAGAGTCAGATTGGAAAACTGGGAAGCAATAGGGCACAAACTAAGAATAGACCAACGTCTCAAACCATATACCAAGATAAGGTCAAAATTGGTACGTGCTTTAGATATAAAGGGTGATGCCATAAGGAAATTAGAAGAGCAAGGAATATTCTACCCATCAGATCAATGGAGAAGGGAAGAATTCATTACCAAACAAGAGATAGAGAGCATTATGAAATGTAAAATAGATAATTTTGATTATATTAAATTAAAAATCTTTTGCACAAACAAATCCAATATAATCAAGATTAGAAGGAAAGCAGAAAGCTGGGAAACAATCTTTACGGCAAGTATCTCTGATAAAAGCTTTATTTCTTAGATATATAGAGAACTGAATCAAATTTATAAGAATACAAGCCATTCTCCAATTGATAAATGGTCAAAGAATATAAACAGGCAGTTTTCAGATGAAGAAATCAAAGCCATATATAGGCATATAAAGAAGTGCTCTAAATCTCTTTTGTTTAGAGAAATGCAAATTAAAATAACTCCAAGGTACACTTCACATCTATCAGAATGGCTAATATGATGAAAAAAGGAAATGATAAATGTTGGAGTAGATGTGGGAAAATTGTGACACTAATACACTGTTGGTGGAGTTGTGAATTGATCCAACTATTCTGGAGAGCAATTTGGAACAATGCCCAAAGGGCAACCAAACTCTGCATACCCTTTGATCCAACAATACCATTATGAGGTCTGCATCCTGAAGACCTCCATGTGCAAAAATATTTATAGCAGCCTTCTTCATGGTGGCAAAATATTGGAAGTTGAGGAGATGCCCATCTACTGGAGAATGGCTGGACAAGCTGTGGTATTTGAATGTAATGTAATACTATTGTGCTATAAAAAATGATAAACAGGCAGATTTCAGAAAAACCTGGAAAGATTTGTATGAACTGATGCAAAGTGGAATGAGCAGAAACAGGAACCAAGCACAGTATCAGCAACATTGTGTGATTATCAGCTACAAACGACTCAGCTCTTCCCAGCAACACAATGATCCAAGACAATTACAGAGGAAAATGCTGTCCACATCCAGGTAAAGAACTGATGGACACTTCACTTACTTTATTCTTTTTCCTTTTGATCTGTTTTTTTCTCTCACAGCTGTGACTAATATGTAAATATGTTTTACATGATAGCACATGTAGAACCTATGTCAAATTGCCCACCATTTTAGGAAGAGGGGTGGGGAGTGATAGAGGGAAAAAAATTCGGAACTCAGAATCTTGTAAAAATTAATGCCAAAAATTGTCTTGACATAATGGGGGGTGGATTAAATATGTTTTAAAAAAAAACCATATCCAACAAGTGGTCGTCCAGCCTCTGTTTAAAGACTCTGTGTGGGCGGTCCCGCCTCCTACCTCACTCCCATTTGTCCCTCTTCTCATCCTTGGTTTTTCTCGTGCCTGCCTTCTCTGTCACTTATTCCAGTTCCAATGCACAGAAAAGAAATCTGGGAAGCAAAAGAAAATCCTCTTTTAGATGTTTCACATCTATTGCTATTGTGTGGACTTCAAACGTCCCTAGGCCTCCCAAGAGCCAGGAGCAGCTCTCTCTTTGTTGTTTTTAGCTGCTTGCCGACACCAACTCCAAGGACCCACTGCTACTTCTGGGCTAATTGTAAGCTAGCAATGCCCATGACACAGCCCAAAGCCACTTGAGGCTGCTGGGTTCAAGGCTCCTCTCTTTCCTTAAATGCAGATTCTGGAATCGATGATAGGCTCCGTTCCAGCTTTTGCCACTTCAAAATACAAGCATGGCCTTTTCTTTTGACCTCAGGCTAATATGTTGATAGTTGATAGGAAAACTCATCTTCCTGAGTTCAAATCCAGCTTCAGACACTATGGGACCCTGGGCAAATCACTTCACCCTGTTTGCCTCAGTTTCTTCATCTGTCAAATGAGCTGGAAAAGGAAATAGCAGAGATACTCCATTATCTTTGACAAGAAAACCCCAAATGGGGTCATGGGGAATCAGACACAACTGGAAACAACTGAACAACAAAAATTCAGTGGGGACATAGAGGAGCATAGAGAAAGCACACATTGCTGCATTTTAGTGATTTGTGATCATGGAGCTGGCATACAATAGGGGCTTAATACATGTTGATGATTGATTGTAGCAACCCACAACTCTTGAGGGGTTTGGGAAGGAGGACTTTTCTCATCCTGGGGAAGCTGTTGGATCCCCAGATGAAATAAAGAAAATGGATAAATAGAGGTCATAGTGTTGTGGATCTCTACCTGGAAGGGACTGGTCTTCAAGGCTATCCCCCTTTACAGCACCTTGAGCCATGTTTGGGGATACAGGGAAGAGAGAAGGGAGGGAAGGGAGGGAATGGACAGTGATGGGAGTCAAGACAAGGAAGAGGCAGCTGAAGTCCAGTGGAAGCCAAAGCTGGTACTAGCTGACTGCGTCCTAGACTGAAACCTCAATTGACCCTTAATTGCTAAGTCGCCTTGTGGCAGCATGGTGCCAACTTTGGATTCGAAGGACCTGGGTTCAAATCCTGGCATTCTGTGGCGATCTGTGTGACCCTTGGAAGGTCACCTCCCTGGACCTCAGCTCCTTCATCTGTAAAAGGGGGTGGGGGGAGTAAGGATTGGAATAGTTGACCTCTGAGGTCCTTCTTAATTCTAAATCAATGAGCCTATGGTCCACCTTGTGACACTTAGCAAAACACTTTACCTTCGTGGACCTAAATTTTCACATCTATAAAATGAGAAGGCTGGAGTCAGTGCCTTCCAAGATCCCTTCTACCTCTAAATCTGGGAGCTTAATCTATGGGTCGAACCCAGAGCCCGATTGGCTCCTGCTCAGCCCCTCCCATTTGTGGCAAAATCATGCAGAAACAGTAGACATCTAATTATTGAAGAACTGCTTTTAACAGATAAGTCCCACCTCCTTCCTTGACCAGGCATTGAGGAGGTTGGAGCTGAGACCTCAGTATGTCTTTGCTGTGCCAGACACTGAAGAAAACATTTAGCTCCTCTCATAAATCAATGCATTTGCAAACAAACCAAGAGGAAAAAGAAGCCTGCTCCATCCAGGCCTCACCATGAAGCCCAGCAAGCTTCCTTCCTGAAGAGAAGCAGCTGATGGTTCCCAGGCTCGTCCAGAGGATTGGCCCCTGAGACAGAGGCTTCCTTCCTTCTTCCTTTCCTTCCTCTGTTCCACAAATGAATAACGGAGGAAGTACCGGCAGCCCAAATCACAAGGCCCTACCAGGAAGCAAATCCTGAACTGACCAGACGTGCCAGTTGTTATCCCAAGACACAGAACTGAGGAAATTTTCTCACTGAGAAAGAGTCAGAACTTTCTCATTCTTTTGCCAGAAATATTTAGCACAGTGCCTGGTACATAGGTGCCTGACAAATGCTTATTGATTGATTTGCCCGTCTTAATCCTTCCTATTTATCCAGACTAATCTCTCTTTCTCTCTCTCTCTCTCTCTCTCTCTCTCTCTCTCTCTCTCTCTCCCTCTCTCTCTCCCTCTCTCTCTCCTATCTTTCTGTGCATCTCTCCTTGTCTCTGCTTCTGTTTCTCCTTTCCCTCTATCTTCATCTCTCTGTCTCTTTGCCTTTGTTTCTGTCTCTTTGTCTCTGTCTCTCTCTGAGTCAGTCTCTCTCCTCTTTCTTTTCCCCAGATGGAGCCTAGACGTCTGAAAAAGCAGCTGCCCAAAATCATAAAACTGATGAAGCCTGAGGATCGGATCCTGATTGTGGGGACCACCAAGTGCCCCTTCGAGGCTGATATCAAGCCCCTGTGCAAAGTCTACCAGAAGATTATCATGATCCCCAGGCCAGACTATGCCTCCAGATTCGGCAAGTGCCCTCAATCCTTTTTACAAGCCCAGTATCTCATAGCTCCAGCCACTGGTTGTGTTCTTGGGAGCTTGCCTTGCTTTCCTTTCCCATCTTTTGTCAGAAATGATTTAAGCCAAACTCAGGATCCAGAGGAGCCTCCACACCTGAGAATTTTGTTGAAATGATGTGGGGAATATAACTCACCCGCTCATGAAAGTGCGGTAATGTGGCTTTGTTCTGTCATGAATGTGTTTCATGTTGTGTGGATGAGATGAATGTGGATGAGGGTGATCATTTGGGGCTGGCCAGATAACAAGAGCCCTTATGGATGCTAATGTTTCTTTCGACAGGAAGGGAGAACCGAATCTCTCGTTGAACAGACATTCAGCATCTTTTTCATAGATCCTGTTATCTGTTTTCCAGAGCACCAAAATATTCAGGTTGCAAAAAATAATAAAACAGTGTCTTCTCCCACCTCAAACCTGGAGCATCCTCTGGGCTTAGGCTCTTCATTGGCTCTGCCTAACGATATTTGCTTGGTTGGTTGTTTTTAAGAAGTAAAGAGCTGTTTCTTTTCACAGATTTTAAATTAGAAATTCAACTCCAGGCGCATTTATGTCCCAACCACCATGTGAGATGTCCTGTCAGAGCTATGTGCCAACACTGTGCTGGGTGTCCATGATACAGAAACAAAAAGGGAAATACACAGCCCTGTCTCCGATGAGGATAAATTCTCCTGGGCCTATAGAAAATCCCACCCAGTCTGAATCAGCAAGCATTCATGAAATGCCTATTATGTGTCACTCAGTGTACTGGGTGCTAGGAAAACAGAGACCACTCAACAGTCCCGGCTTTCATGGAGCTTACATTCTGCTCTGGTGAGGTAGATAGATGGCTCAGTAGATAGAGTGCTGGGCCTGGAGTCAGGAAGATCTGAGTTTAAATCCTGCCTCAAATATTAACTACCTGTGTGACCCTGGGCAAAGCTACTTAACTGCTGTCTGCCTCAGTTTCCTTATAACAGGTGCTTTGCCAATCTTAAAGCACCATATGAATGCTATTATTATTAGTCAATGAAAAGACATCATGGGAGGGATGCTGGGATCAGAAGGAGGTGGCCCTTGAGTTAAGCCTTGAATGGAGCCAGAGGTTTTCAAAAGGAAAAGGAGAGGAGGAGGAGCACTCCAGGCATAGGGCAGCAAGGATCGGACGGCACACATGGGAACAGCTAAGAGGCTTCCTTGGCTGAAACCAGAGCCTGTGAGGGGGAGTCATGGGCACAGTCTGGCAAAGTCATGAGATTACAAGATCATGGACCTAGGTCTGGAAGGGGCCTCAGAGCCCATTTAGTCCAACTGCTTCATTTTACAGATAAGTAAACTGAGTTCCAGGGAGGCACAGGGAATTGCCTAATGCCTTACAGAAGGTGTCAGAGGTGAGCAGTTTGAGTCAGACTGTGAAGGCTTTAAATGCTGAGCAGAGGAATCAACTTTGTTTGCTGTACCCTCAAGGCAAGGGGAAGCCGCTGGGTTTCTTGATCAAGAGAATAACACAATCAGACTGTGCCTTGGGTGTGTCAGTTTGGCAGAAGTATTTAGGGTGCACTAGAGAAAAGAGGCCCTTGTTCATACTTTGTATATGATAAAATAAATAAAAGCCACAACTTTGTCTGAGAAAGCTTCTGGGTTCAGTGGCTGATATTGACTCCCAGCTCTGATCCCTGGCGCTCCTGTGGCATCACTGCCAGGTCTTTGTTAGCCTCCAATGGAGCGCTGTGCCCGGGGAATCTAGGGAGTGTCTTCATGTGGACAGAGATACATCTACATAGATACATATATATATACATATGTGTGTGTGTATAATATATATATATATATGTACATATATATACATATGGCCTAACCGAGCCACTGCTTTGCTCAAAAGTCATCAATGGCTCCCTGTTGTTTAGACTCTTGTGCGTGATCTCCAAAGCCCTCCACGACCCAGCATGCTAACCATATATTCCCAGACTTGTCTCATCCACTCCCCTCTGATTACTTTTCATTCCAGCCAAGCCAGAGATCCCTCTGGTCCTGGACTATCACATCCCAACCCCTTCATGTCTTTGCTCGGGTCATTTACTTTTTTGAGAATTCCCTCTCCCTACCTACCAAATGCCTGCCCATCTTTTAAAGCCTATAAAAAGAGTAGCAGCTCTAGGAGTTCTCAGCCCAGAGGCAGTAAGGGCCTTGGACTACTCATCAGAAAGAGATTATGGGACCTTTCACTGGCACTAGATAGAATTGGTGCTAATTGGCAACTCTATCGCCTATAAGAAGTTCTGAGTTGAAGCCCCAGGAAAGAGATGAGTGCTTGTGATTGGTCACCATTCCAGGGCCAAGAGAAACACTAGTATTTGCGGCTACAGGGGATCCGGTATCTTTCTTGGATAAAGACCAGAGGATAGACCAGGAGAGCAGTGACCACGCTTCTCCCAGAATAACACCACCTTGAAAGCACCAAAAGTTTGCAGACCCCCAGAACCAGCTCTGAAAACAGCTGCACAAAAAAGCCTGAAGCTTGGTATGGTGCCTCCCTACCCCCAGGTAAAAAGAGCCCAACTTTAATATAAAGCTCAAAGTGAAGAAATAGACTTGGAAAATGAGCAAACAATAAAAAAAAGAGAACTTGACCATAAAAAGTTACTACTGTGGCAGGGAAGTCCTAGACATAAACTTAGGAAATGACAAACTGTGAAAACAGCTACAAGCAAAGCCCCAAATATAAATACTAACTTTGCCCAAGGCCAGCAATAATTCCTGGAAGCATTAAGAAGAGAGGTAAAAGGTAGAGGCAAAATTGGGAAAAGAAATGAGAGTGATGCAAGAAAGCAGCTTGGTAAGAGGCGCAAAAAAATACTGAGGATAATCACCATAAAAAATTAAATTGGCTTAATGATAAAAGAAGCACAAAAATTCACTGAAGAAAATTCAAAATCTTAAAAAGTAGAATTAGCCAAATGGAAAAAGAGACACAAAAGCTCACTGAAGAAAAAGATTCCTTAAAATTAGAATTGGGCCAGGGGAAGCTAATGACTCCCTGACACTTCAAGAAACAATAAAACAAAGTCAAAAGAATGAAAAAATAGGAGGAAATGTGAAATATCTCACTGAAAAACAACTGACTTGAAAAATATGTTGAAAAGAGATAATTTAAGAATTATTGGACTACTGAAAGCCATGATTTTTTTTAAAAAGCCTAGATATCACATTTCAAGAAATTATCAAAGAAAACTGACCTAATAGCTTAGATCCAGAGGGTCAAATACAAATTGAAATAATTCACTGTTCTCATTCTAAAAGACGCCAAAATGAAAATTCCCAGGAATATTACAGCCAAACCCCAGAGTTCCAAGATCAAGAAGAAAATATTGCAAGCAGCCAGAAAGAAAGAATTCAAATATTGTGGAGCCAGCATCAGGATCACACAAGATTTAGAAGCTTCTATATTAAAGGAGTGGAGGTCTTGGATTATTATCTTCCAGAGGGCAGAAGAGCTAGGATTCCAATCAAGAATAACCCACCCAGCAAATAGCATAATCCTACAGGGGAAAATGGATATTTGATAAAATAGAGGACTTTGAAGCATTTCTGATGAAAAGACCAGAGCTAAATAGAAATTTTGACATTCAGACCAAAGACTTTAGAGAAGCATGAAAAGGTAAACATGAAAGAGTAATCATGAGGGACTCAATGGAGTTAAACTGTTTACATTCCTATATGAGAAGATGATACATGTAACTCTGAAGAACTGTATCATTATTAAGGCAGTTAAAAGGAGTCTGCATAGAGAGAGGGCATGGGTGTGAGATAATTATGTTGAGATAAGCACCGAAAAAAAAAAAAAGAACAAGGGGTGAGAAAGAAGGTGCATCGGCAGAAGGGGAAAGGGAGAGACTATGGGGCAAATTTTATAATTTAAAGGAGAAATACAAGGAAGGGCTTTATAGTGGAGGAGGAAATGGGTAGGGGTGGCAGGCAATACTTAAACTTTACTCTCATCAGAATTGGTCCGAAGAAGGAAGGATATATACACGTACTCAGTTGGGTAGAGAAATCTATCTTACCCAACAGGAAGATAGCAAGAGAAGAGGTGAAGCAAAATGAGGGGAGGAGTGATAAAGGGGAGAGCACATTGGAGGAGACAGTGGTTGGAAGCAAAACAGACCTTTAAGGAGGGACAGGAATAAAAAAGAGAGAAAAAGGAGGATAAACAGAGGGAAATGAGGTAGAGCAGTTAGTGATCATAACTGTGAATGTGAATGGAATGAGCTAAGCCATAGAATGGAACTGGATAGCAGAGTGGATTGGAAACCAGAATCCAACAATATGTTGTGTACAAGAGACACACTTGGGTCAGAAGAACCTACGTAGAATGTGAAGGGCTGGAGAAGAGTCTATTACGCTTCAGCTAAAGTGAGGAAAGCAGGAGTGGCAATTGTGATCTCAGACAAAGCAAAAGCCAAATTAGACCTAATTGAAAGAGATAATCAGGGAAACTACATTTTACAAAAATGTACCATAGAAAATGAAATAATATCCAAAAAATTACAGCAAATTTTGCTGACAAAGGCCTCGTTTCCCCGATATATATGGCACTGAATCAAACTGATAAACATAAGAGCCATGCCCCAAATGCTAAATGGTCAAAGGATATGAACAGACAGTTTTCAGAAAAGAAATCAAAGCTATCTATAGTCATATAAAGAAATGCTCTAAATCATTTATTAGAGAAAGACAAATTAAAACAACTCTGAGGTACCCACTCACACCTATCAAAAATAGCACAGGCTGGAGGGGATGAGGAAAAATAGGTACATCAGTGTACTGTTATTGGAGCAGTGAACGGGTCCAACAATTCCAGAGAACAGTCTGGAACTATGCCCAGAGAACTATAAATCTGAACCAGCAATACCACTACTGGGTCTGTCTCCCAATTAGATTAAAGAAAAAAGGAAAGGATCTATATGTACAAAAATATTTACAGTGGCTCTTTGTGGTGGCAAAGAATTGGAAATTGAGGGGATGCCCGTCAGTTGGGAACTGACTGAATATGTTGTGGCATGTGATTGTGATGAAATACCATTGGGTTGTAAGAAATGATGAGGGGCATGGCTTCAGAAAAAAAATGGGGAGCCCTATATGAACTGATGCAAAATAAAGTGAGAAGAACCAGGAGATGGTTGTACACATTAATAGCAGTGTTGTAATGATGATTAACCATAAAAGACTTGGCTACTCTGTTCAATACGGTGATCCAAAACAATTTCAAAGGAATCATGATGAAAAAAAAATGCTATCCCTCTCCAGAAAGAGAGTGGATGAATTCTGAGTGGAAATTGAAGTGTATTTTTTTTGTTTTCTTTGGTTTTTTTTTTAATTTTTTGTAATATGCTCAATATGCAAATATGTTTTGCATGATTTCATGTCTATAATTAATATCATTGTTTGCCTTCTCAGTGAGTGGGGGAGGGATGGGAGGAAGGGATGGAATCTGGAACTCAAAAATTTAAGTGAAGAAAATGTTAAAAATAAAGAAATAATATAAAAAAGTTAGGAGGAAAAAAGTATTATTGTCTCACTAAGGATTTAAATATGAGGACCACAATTACTTCACTATATGCTTCTGGTAAAAAAAAAATTCCTAGAGGCTTTTCAGCAAATACAAGTTTTAAGAAAATAATCGTTCAAGTGAATATTTTTATTAAATCAAGTCATTTGCAATTTTGAAAAGAAATAAAGTTCATTACAAACAGCATCCTCCCACAAGTTGCCATCTAGTAGCATCTGACTGCACATGAGAATTTGCACCTAGCATTTTGCATTCCAGCTGTGTGTGCTGGTACCTTACCCTCTGCTAGACTGTAAGCCCCATGAAAGCAGGGGCATTTTCTCTTTTTTCCCTATATTTTACATTTCCCCAGTGCCTGCCATACAGCTCTATACAAAACAGGCACTTGGGAAATGTTGGGCATTGTAGATTGGGTAATTCTCATCTTTATGCTTATTTTTCCTATTTCATCTCCAATTGAGAGTTTGTTAGAGAAGGATTAGTCAGGTGGGCCTGTGGTTAGTTTCAAGTCAAAGTTTTTAACTCTTCTAACAAAAATTAGACTTTAAAAACGTTTTAATAACCTTTTCCTCAGGGAACATCAAAGTGTTTCACAAATGTTGAGCCTGATTTCCCGAGAACCTAAACACATCTCTAGTTATAAATCAGGTCCCTTTGCAAACTGCATTTAAGTCTTTTATACCACCAGGACACCATTCAATGAGTTATGGAGAATAAGGCCCACTCTCGCTTTAGCTCCCATTAAGAGTAGGCATGTTGGGGCAAAGATGGTGCGTGAATGGAGTTTTTGTCATTGAAATGGTATTTTAAGTGCAGCAAGGGGACTCGGGGGTTTATTCAAGGAGCCCGGCAGTCAATCCTTTTGTAAAACCAAGAGTTCTTGGGCAATGAAAATAAGCAGCCTCTAATTTTTCTGGCTTGGTCCACTCTGAAGTTTGTAACTCAGGTCCTGTGCAATTTTGTCATCTGTATTCATTGTAGCCCTGGATTCAAGGCTGCCCAGCCTCCAACTAGACACGCTCCCGGGGGCTTAGGGCTTGCAAGGGAGGGGACAGAGGGGGGAGTGAAATGTCCATGTCCAGGAGGAGAGGTGGCATAGCCCACAGGAAAAGAGGATGGATCTGACAGGTTCAAAGCCTGGCTCAGGGTGACCTTGGTCAAGTCACTTTCCCTCCTCTGTAAAATGGGAGTTTGGACTGGATGCCCTCCAAGGTGCCTTCCAGCTCTAGCCATAGGATGCCATTAAGAGTCACTAAGCCTAGCAGTACTTGACATGTAGACCGAAACTCCCCATCGAATGACCTAATTGGTCCACACATCGCACTTCATTGGTCAGG
Source organism: Trichosurus vulpecula (assembly GCF_011100635.1). Classification (NCBI taxonomy): domain Eukaryota; kingdom Metazoa; phylum Chordata; class Mammalia; order Diprotodontia; family Phalangeridae; genus Trichosurus; species Trichosurus vulpecula. The sequence goes on from NC_050579.1 coordinate 3,583,277, forward strand.
ACCGTGCTGGGAGGAAGCCCCCTTACCAATGGAGAAGGGTAACTGACCCATAGTTAGAGTCTTGGAGAGTTACTGGGGAGACTCCCAGAGCCGAGTGACCCAGCCAGGATGGGTCAGAGGCAGGACTGGAACCCAGGTCTTGTGGACTCCAAGGCTGGCTCTTTAGCCATGCAATTATAAGGTGAAAATGAAAATTTGTTCAGAGAAAAGTCTAGGCAGACAACTCCCATTATCCAAAATGGTTGGTAAATGAGATGTTCTGCTTAGTGGAATAGTCTGTTGTAACAGCAATGCTACTTGCCACTACTGTGGCTGTGTAAGACCAATAACACCAACACACAGGAGGGCTGTTAGCACAGGTTCTTTGATCTGCTTTTCTAAGGAAAGCAACTTTAAAGGGTTTACAATCTCACTTTAATTAAAGATACATATATCATTCACTTAGTTCAGGGGGAAAAGTCAGCACCCTGAACTTCAGAGAGAACACAAACAGAAATTATAAACAGAGAAAATAATACAAATCAACAGACAGGCTTCTATCTGACTGTAGCAATTCATACATAGTTATCAGAGAGAGAAGCACCAACATCCGGGTTTTCAAAGGCAGGGGGCTCCTTAATGGCTACCCAGAATCTTGTCTGGTGAAATTACAAGAACACTCTTCCAATGAGTGAGCCCCAAAGCAAAATGCCAACCTCCGAGTATATTATACTTTTCTTCAGGATCAGAGGGCATCACAACCATGTGACTCAAACCCATGTGACTCAAGGTTTCTTGTGACTTAAACAGGTCATCAGCAACTCTTGATTCAATCAAAGACTCTTGATTGAAACAAAGGCAAGACTCAATCAAAGGCACTCAATGGCCCCAGTGCTGAGAAGCATTCCAAAAGAAAAAACACCAAAAAACACCAAAAAAAACCCTGCTCGCCATTACATCCATGTAACCAAAAGTTAAACATAGAGACCACAAGAGGCGACTCGTGTTAGTGAAAGACACAATGGCAATAGGAGACCGAGTGGAGTCAGTGAGTCAGAGAGACCTGGTTCCGAGAAAAGCGAGCTGGATTTGCAGTGAGAGGATTCAGGTTCAAGTCCTAGTTGGGCTATTTGCTAGCAATATGACCTTGGACAAATCATGGGAAATGTTCACATTAGATCTGGAAGGGACTTCCAAGGAAATCCAGTACAATTTTACAGCTGAGGAAACTGAGGCTGGGAGATGTTCAGTGATGTGCCCAGTAAATGTCAGTAGCAAGATCTGAACCCAGGTCTTCCTAGCTCCTAGTCCTATAGTCTATCCACCATGATTTGGACCTTGTATTGTACATTCATAAAACGAAGATGATCGTCTCCTTCCTGCTTGCTTCATAGGGCCGTTATGAGACCTGAATGGCATAGTGTCTATAATGCCTACTGAAAATAGTATAAGAAAATAGTAGTCCCTGCAGAAGGAGGTATTGGGGATCGTTATTTGTTGGGCCACCAGCTGGTTGGGAGCTGGCTCTGTCAGGGCAGCCTTGTTCCACCTTCTTCACACTGAGATGATGCTTTTGAGAGAAGGCTGGAGTGGCAACTCATCCAGTCTTCCATGTTCTCTCTCTCTTTTGTTTTTTGGACAAACCAGTATTGTGGAAGCAAGTGATTCAACAGGCTGGAGGAAAGATCACCAACTCACTGAACATCAGCTGTCTCTCCAAGGTCACCGATGGATTCACCCAAGGACAAATAGTGCAGGTCATAAAAAACATCCTCACCGATCGGCGAGTCCGGCAGCAGAAGCAAAAGGCTCTGACAGCCGTGGAGTTCATCACGAGCCTGGCTCGGATGGACCCCGTGTACAAAGAGGAGGAAGAGAGCTTTAAGGTAAGCTAAGCACAGCCGGTCTGGGGCTTGACCACAGAAGGTGCCCCATGCTGACCTCACCCTCCACTGCTTGATCTAGAGAGCCCTTGGTCTGGATAGCCAGGGTGGGGACAGAGAAAGAGAACACTGTATAGGAACTGAGAGAACCTGGGCTCCAGACCCCCTTCTGCCCCCAATAAGCGAGTCCCTTAATTTCTCGGGCCTTCCCTTTCTTCATCTGTAAGAGGTAAGGATTGACCACAATGGCCTTCCAGCTCAAAATCTGTGATTATCTAATATTCAGGTCCCTTTGACCCCACCAGGCAAAGACACACTGACACTCGCTTGCCTCTACCCTCAACCCAACACCCCCCACACACACATACACACAAAAACAACTCAGAAGAAATAGAGGGAAAATATTCCCAAATTTAGAGGAAACAATTGCTAAAAGCCCCTTTATTTTGCAAAACTCTTTATGGATATTTCATTTGATCCTCACAACAGCCCTGGGAGGTAAATGCTGCTGGATTACAGATGAGGAAACTGAGGCTGAGTGAAGTTATGTGATTTGCCCAGAGTCACACCACTGGGCTGCCCGAGGCAGGATGAGTCCTCGGGTCCTCCTGACGCCAAAGCCAGCCTTCTGTCCCCGGTGCTAGGCTGCCTGAAACGCGGGGCCAGCTCAGAGGAAACCTGTAACCCAGGCGCTGGGGTTTCTTTTAAGGTGTAGTGTCATCTTTGGGCGCGGCAGCCAGGGGGCGCAGGGCGTAAGGCTTCAGCCTCGGAGTCGGCAGGACCTGAGTTCAAATACGAGCTCGGACACTTAGCGGCCGTGTCCCCCTGGTCGAGCTACTTAACCCTGATTGACTCAAAAGAAAATAAATTAAAGCACATTGTCTTCGGAAGTAAGCCACGGAGATCACCGAGCTGTCATTACAGAAATGTTCCTGTGAAACGCATCCCTTTCCGAGCATCCTTCATCCCCGGCGCTTCCGAGGAAGGGGAAAGGTCGTCTTCCTGGGTCACCTCCGGCCGGAATTCCGCGCAGCGTCAAGGGGGAGGGTCCCTAGGGGCGTGGAGGGGGGGGCACCTCTTTAAACCTGGCGATCGCAGCTGCCAACGTCTGCCCCCCCGCCCCCCCGCTGTCACCTTCTCTGGACGAGGCAGTTGCCTTTTTAATTCTCGCTTATGATATTGAAAAGAAACCCTCTCTCCCTCGCCCATTGGCACTTCTTAGATGGCTTTAAAGAGATTATAACTGAGGGCGCGAACCAGAGGGTCCTAGAGGGACGGGAATGGGCCTGACAGAGAGCCCGGAGGGCGCCAAAGACGAGCTCACGGGGCGCTTACAGCAGCCCTGGGAGGTGAGAGCCAGCATGATTCTCGAGGAGACCGAAGCGAGCAGAGGTTAAGTGACTTGCCCAGGGTCACACAGCTGCCAAGTGTCTGAGGCCAGTTTTCTTGACTCCGGGCCTGGCACTCTAACCATCGGGGCCTCCCAGCTGCCCCTCACAGTCCGTCTAGCCAGAGTCAGAGTCAGAAAATGAGACCAGAGAAGCAATTCCAAATTGTCCAAAGTCACAAAGGTCGAGAAAGGTCAAAGGTCCTAGATCTAGAGCTGGAAGGGAATTCAGAGGACATTTAATCCAAGCCCCGCCCCCTGCCCTTATTTTTTAACAAACAGGACAACTAAGGCTTAAAGTTTGAATGACTTGCCCAAAGTTTAGCAGGTGTTAGGAGCAAAGCTTTTGAACCCAAAGGATTTGAACCCAAATCCTCTTATTTGATCAAAACTCACTCCACTCCTCCAGGGTGCCTGATTCCTCAGAAGAGGCAGCCTTGTCCATTTCCAACATGGAATTGTCATGCTGCACATGGGGAATTACAGATCTCCTTGTCGATTTCCAACATGGAATTGTCATGCTGCACATGGGGAATTACAGATCTCCTTGTCGATTTCCAACATGGAATTGTCATGCTGCACATGGGGAATTACAGATCTCCTTGTCGAATTCCAACATGGAATTGTCATGCTTCACATGGGGAATTACAGGTCTCCTTGTCCATTTCCAACACGAAATGGTCATGCTGCACATGGGGAATCCCATATTTCTTATCCTAGCCCGAATACCTTCACTCACCCTCAGTAGGCTTGACCACTAGGATGCACTAAGGCGAGCTCCTGACCCGCATTGTCTGCATCTTCCCCCAAGAAATGAACAATTCAGAGTTCGCCAGACTGTGTGAGCGACCACAAGGATTTATTTATCCATCACCATGCTCTGGGTTCAGGGGTGTTAGAAGTAATATGGTCTATTGGGAAGAGCCCTGGTGCTTCCTGGTCCTGACTGTGACATTAAACAGCTGTGTGGCCTTGGCCAGGTCATGTCACCTCTCCATGCCTCGCTTTCCTTATCTGAAAAACAAGAGAACAAGATTAAATGATCTGTAAGTTCTCTCCCAGTCCTGCAAGTCTATGATCCTATGAGCTATGGCATCCCCCCCACCCCCACTTCCTATTCTTCAGTTTCTCTCGATCCTGAAAAGCCCTAAACAGATATGAAGTCTCTCTTTGGGACTGCTCACAAAAATAAAAACAGCAAACACGAAAACAAAAAAAAATCCTCTGTTAATGTTCATTAAACTCTGATTCCGAATGTGCAGGTCAGTGGCGTGTTAGTACCTGAAAGCGTACTGTGCCTCAGTTAGCCCCTGTTGGTGGCCTCTTGTCTCTTCTTTGCTGCAGCCTGGCACCTCCCTAATCTTGTCAGTTTTTTCCCCAAATTAAGCACCAAATCTTTTTCTTGATCAATGCATTGAATAATTGAATCATTTAATAAACCCACAATTCATTCCCTAGTGTGATACTTGGCACTCAGACTAATTACTAAATACACTGAATTATGACTGCCACCTGCTGGCCCCATCGCCCAGTTTGTCACCGTCCTGAACCATTGGAGGCTCAGGATCGAAGATTCTCTGGTAGCAAAGCGAGATTTGGAATTCCTCTCAAAGAAAGCTGACAGTTTCCATGTGCCAAAACAAAGCTCATCTCTTCATGGCCAAGCTGGGTAACGGTCAGACACATCCCGAGTGCAGAAGAGAAATCTAGGTGATGCACAGCAAGTCATTCCAGGGATCAGGCTTCAAGGGCTGTTCACATTTAGGGTCAAGCTCGCAGAAGCTCTGAGTTGAGGGGGGGCCAAGCGGTCCAACACCTACCCAACAGAGACTCCCATGTCCCTGGCAAGTCATCTTTCAGCCTTCACTTTGAAGAGCTCTATTAGGGAGAAGCAGCTAGGGGACGCCATAGTGCACAGAGCGCTGGGCTTGGAGTCAGATCTGGCCTCAGACCCTTAGTAGCTGTGTGACCCTGGGCAACTCACTTTACCCTGTTTGCCTCATCTGTAAAATGAGCTGGAGAAGGGAACGGCCAACCCCTCCAGTGTCTTTGCCAGGAAAATTCCAGATGGGGTCGTGAAGTCAGACCCAACTGAAATGACTGAACAGCAACTGCATTAGACAGGAGGAGCTCCCTGCCTCCAGAAGCAGCCCATCGCCCTTCTATGGAGCTAGGAAGGTAGTGAGGTGGAGTGAGTAGAGAGCCAGGCTGACCACGTGACTCTAAGCAAGCTTCCTAAGACTAGAGACTGCAGTGGGAAAAAATCCTGGCTCTAGAGTCAGAGGTCCTCACTTCAAATGCTTCCTCGGACACTCCTTGTCTGACCTCGGTGTGACTTGGTATGACCTGGTCTAACCTTTGTATGATCTCAGTGTGACCTGGTATGACCTTGCTATGATCTGCCATGGAATTTGGGATGACCTTGGTATGGCCTTGTATGACCTTGGCATGACTTGGTATGACCTGGTCTAACCTTTGTATGATCTTGGTGTGACCTGGCATGATCTTGATGTGACCTAGCATGACCTTGGTATGACTTTGTCTCCTTGATTGAAGTGACAGGGTCAGAATAGAGGGTCTCTGAGGTCCCTGCCACCTCCAAGTCAGTGAGATCCAGGTCTAAGATTCCCCCCCCCTCAGTTTTTAATGGCAAGGAACAAACATTTATTAAGCATCTGCCCTGGGCCAGGTACTATATTAAGTGCTGGAGATACAAATACAGGCAAAAATAGAGACAGAGCCTGCCCCCAAGTAGCTTACATTCTAAGAGTAGAAGAAAACATTTAAAGGAGCTGAAAGAGGAAGGAAGATATTCCTGTGAGGGCTTGGTTTAGAATCAGAGTACAACTTTGAGGGGAATGAAGCCTGACCAGCCTGGGCCTGTCCCCAAAATGGAGGCTTCTGGAGGAACTCCCCAGTGTGAGAACAAGACCATCATGGCCAAAGGAAATTCCAGGGAGAGTCACAATGGTGAAGCCCAGGGAACCCTGGCCAGCCTGGGCTAACATCTGCCCTTGCTTGCTGCAGTCCGAGTCTCCATGGGCTGACCATGCCATTGCTCTCCTCACCTCCCTACTGGACCTCCCACCAGCTTGTTGACTTCCATCTTGCTTGTCTGGAGTCCAGATACCCATTGCCTTTGTTTCCTTCAGTCTTCATGGTTTTGGATGTTCCTTGTGAGCTAGAATTTAACATTTTTCATCAGACAGATTAAAGCTGTAGTCAAGGCAGTAGGACCTGAGTGATGGCCTGAGGAGGCAGACTTGGAGCCAGGAAGTCCTGAGTTCAAGCCCTTCCTCTGACACTACTGACTGTAGTCCTGAACAAGTCACATTGCTTCTCAAGGCTCCAGACAACTCTCTAAGGTTCTAAGTTACAGAGAAGGGGGCAACCTGCATTGGTAGAAGAATTTCCTCACCAGTGAAATCACAGGTCCATTACCTTCATCCCCCACCCCCATTTTTATCAGTTTTTGGTTTGGGGATTTTTTTGGGGGGGTGGGTTTTTTGCACAAAGTTTTCCTCTTGTTAAGGGAACTGATGAACCCAAGGATCCTGTGTTTCATAATTGTGTTTATTCTATAGCAGGATGCAGTAGTGACTGGGGGACAGGGTGGAAGTGGCAGGAACAGTAGATTGGGCCAATAGATCCCATCTCTCCATCCAGGAATGGGATGTGCTGGAGAGCCAAAGGAGAAGGGGAGTACCTAGGCTGTGCTTATCTTCAAGTCCTGTTGTTCCAACCCTCCCAAAGTGAGATGATGACCATCCCCATCCCGTACCCCCAACCCTGGCTCCTAGGCCTTCTGATTTAGCCTTGGGTCCCAGGGATACCTGTTGCCCTTGACAACAGAAAGCAGCTCATGCTGCCAAGCCCAGAACAATGTTAGAAGGATGCCTCACCACATCAAGGGACCATGGCTTTAATCAATGCAGGGGCTCCAAGCACCAATGAGACCACAGCTCCTCTATCTTAGCATCTGCCTCTAAGAATTGCCCAATTCATCACCCTCAATCCAACCTAGTGATGAGCCAGGCTTAGCTAGACTGGTCCCTAGACGACCAACATCTGGGGTCAGGGGCGTGCAGTCCATGGTTAGGTCCATCCTCAAAGCCTCCCGGTCTTGGTAGTAGGACCTGGTAGAGCTTCTTCTTCATTGCCATGGCTTCGGGGAAGTCGTTACTTTTGATGCATCATCAGAAGATGACTTTAGTGGCAGGAATGATGATGATGATGGTGATGATGATGGTGGTGGTGATGGTGATCATGATGATGGTGACAATGATTATGATGATGGTGATGGTAATGATGATGGTGAGATGATGATGGTGACAATGATGATGATGATGGTGATGGTGATGAGATGATGATGATGGTGATGGTGATGATGGTAATGATGACAATGATAGCAGCTAATGTCATTCAATAAGCATTTATTAAGTACCTATTATGTGTAAGGCACTGTGCTAAGTGCTCAAGATTCAAAGAAAAACAAAAGACTAAGAGACTCCCAATCTAATGGGTTTCTCTAACACTGTAATAATAACACTAACCAGCATTCTGTCGCTTTCTTGTAGTCTTGGGCAAATACTTTCACCTCCCTAAGCCTCAGTTTCCTGTTCTGTAAAATGAGGGCATTGGACTCTGAGACCATGGGGGTCATTTCCAAGTCTAGACATAGAGCCCTATGATCTATGTGGTGGGTCAAGCAAGGCAAGTACTAATATTATCCCCAGTTTACAGAGGAGAAAACTGAGGCCCGGAAAGGTCATTCAGCTGGCAAGCATCCTAAGCGGGATACTCTCCCTACATTGCCCGAGAATGTTCCCACTGCACCAACCATTGACCCAGAGAGTTCAGATCTTGGATGGTGACCTCGCAGATTGTAACTATCCTTATGCTTCCTTTGTATTCCCAGCACTTAGCACAGGACCCAGTACACAGTAAGTGTCTGATAAATGCTTTATCTATATCTATGGGGAAACAACAACATATCTGGGGAGGGACGTGGGGAGTGGGATTGGGAAAGCCCACCTTTGGGGTCATGCTCTGCTGCATATAGACTGCACCAAGGAACCATCATCATTGGAGCTAACAAAGTTTTTAACAGAAATCTGGTGCATGGAGAACTTTAGTAACGACTCTTGATTCCCCAGCTCCCTCCCCCAGACTCCCTAGGCTCGGTGGCTAGTTTCAAGTCAAATTAAACCTTCCAGACCAGCGCTGGCAGGGCAGTGATGATGGCAACCAAGAAAGCTTCTGGCTTTTTAGGCCTGCTATCCAGTGACCATTACCCCCTTTCAACAGACATTCATCACTCAGAATTTTTACAGCAAACTTTTGCGATTTAGCCAAGATTGGACCCACCATTGATTATAAGGACAATCCCCTCTCTCCTCTAATTTTTGAATGATATGGTTTTTTTGTAGTTAGACCCTGTATCCACTTGGAATTCATTGTCAGTGTATGATCTAAGTTGTTGGTCTAAATATAGTTTCTGCCAGGCTGCTTTCCAGTTGTTCCAGAAGTTTTTTTTAGGGAATTCTTACCCCCAGTAGTTGATGTCCTTTGATTTATTGAATACTACTCTACCATACTCCATTGCTTCAGAGACTTGTTTACCTACTCAAATGATCAACAAATATATAATAGACCTTCTATGTTCCAGGCACCAGGAATATAAATACAAAAATAGAAAACATCCCTTCTCTCAAAAACTTCTATCTGTAAATCGACTCTTTTGGATTAAATTCCATGTCTAATCTCTTCTGTGAGTAATTTTTCCTAAGGTTTTTAACCAATAGCAAGTGACTAGGAGGAGGATGACCAGGTATTGTGGTCTCATATTTCTCTTAGATTTTGAGCCACTTGAGAGAAGAGTATCCTTGACTGGAGCCAGAAAATACCCATAATGTGCAGTCATGTCAACATGGAAATCCATCTGGGCGACTGTTTGCCCTTGTCAGATGCCCAGTTATCAATGGTTCCATTGACCTTTTGTCATGAATGAGAAGGATTGGAATGAGTTTGCTAAGGCTCCTTCCACCAAATGCATGCAAAACTTTAACATTTTCTTCGTTCCTTCCTTGATTTCAGACCTGGTACTCCAAGACCCCTTTGGGTAAGAAAAGAGAAATTGCATTGTCTGGAGCTGATGCAAAGGACAAAGGAAAAGGAAAAGGAAAGGGGAAAGGAAAGGAGAAAGAAAAGAAAGGGAAAAATAAGGGAAAAGAGAAAAAGTAATTCTTCATGTATCGACCATCTTTAACTCTCTCGTTGATGTTGAGGCTGACCATTTCTCTGAAAAGAATGAATCTATGCCCCAGCATGCAGACCTAAGAAAATCCTGCCTATTGAAGAAGCCCTAAGGAAAAAATTCTTCAAACTGTGGTGGCCCATTGACAGGACACAACAGTCCCTGTATTTTTCATATTCATTCCATTAGTACTTTGGCACTCCCAGCTCCAAAGTTGGCGAGACACCACGAAATATTTTTGTCTCTTCAGTGTGCTAGCCTTCTGAAGGTTTTTACATAATGTAAACACATTCTGTGCGCGTGCATGCGCACACACACACACACACACACATACTCCAAGACCTTGCGTTGCTTGGGCATTCCACTCTAGTGCAACATTGAATATTGAGCTAGAAGCCTGATAATTACAGGGCATCTGTGTTGGTAGGCTGATCAGTACCATTTCTCTATTTCTCTGTCATGACATTTTACTCATCTGTGCCCTATACATATATATACATATATATCCTCTTATACTACTAAAACACTTAATTCTTTCCTATATCCATGAATTTGATATAGCTAAATAAAATTATTACACTTTACAGGCTTCTAGCTTCATTTGTTGTGGAACTACATGGAAAAACACTGGCCAGTGGAGTACTCTTGGCATACTGAGAGGACTCCAGATTTTGTCAGCTGAACATTGATTGAGGAATAATAATGTTTTCTTATATTGAAATACTGGGCAGCTAGATGGTACAGTTGGTAGAGCGCCAGGCCTGAAGTTAGGGAGACTCATCTTCATGGGTTCAAATCCAGCCTCAGACACTCACTAGCTGTGTGACCCTGAGCCAGTCACTTAACCCTGTTTGCCTCAGTTCCCCATCTGTAAAATAAGCTGGAGGAGAAAATGGCAAACCACTCCAGTATCTTTGCCAAGAAAACCCCAAATGCAGTCCTGAAGAGTCAGACACAACTGAACAACAAAAATTTTGAAATAAAGTCTGCCTTTCCACAGCTCCCCTATTTATTCTGAAGAACAGAACATCTGGAGAGGCTGTGAAAGCTGATTTCCAGCACCTGAAAGGCTGTCCTGTGGAGGCCCTGGAGGTCAGAGCCAAGAGCAAGGGAGACTGATTCAAGAATGATGTTAGGAATTATTCTCAATGATTCATGTCATCCAAAGATAGAATGAATTCCATGGAACCATCCCAGAGTCCCTATCACTGCACTTCAGAGGCTGGAATCCCCCATCATAGGTGCTATTGGAGACATACTTAATCACAGGATCATGGAATCTGTGCCCAGAAAAGACCAATGTTTGAAGAGGACTCATAGTCTGTAGTGTCTAACCTATACCGAAATGTCAGTGCCTCTTCCTCTACGACACACTCAACATAAGCATCCAGCCTTTGCTGAGAAAAAACCCACTACCACCTGAGGCAGCCTGGTCCACCTTTGAGTAGCTTTCACTGTTAGGAAGTTTTCCCTTCTAATGAGCCAGAATTTTCTTCTCCAGTACTACTACCAGAACTCCCGGTCTTGCCCTCCAAAGCCCGGACTTAACAAAATTCATTCCTCTTCCATGTGACAGCCCTTCAGATTCTTGGATACAGCTCTCATGTATACACATGTGTTCCCTTCTCCATCATGAACATCCCCAGTTCCTTCAACTTATCCTCATATGTTGTTGAGTTGTTTTCAGTTGTGATCAACTCTTCCTGACCGCATCTGGAGTTTTCATTGCAAAGATACTGCAGTGGTTTGCCATTTCCTTTTTCAGTTCATTTGACAGATAAGAAAACTGAGGCAAATAGGGTTAAGTGACTTGCCCGGGGTCATACAGCTAATAAGTGTCAGAGGCCAGATGAAGATGAGTCTCCCTGAATCCAGGCCTGGCACTCTACCCACTGCACCACCTCACTGCCCTGTCTTCATGTCATGTGCTCAAATTCCTTTCCCATCCTGATCACCTTCCACTAGATGCTTCCCAACTTAGTCACATCCTGACTAAAATATGGCACCCAGAACTGATACCAGGCCTCCATGATGGTCTCACCAGGGCAGTCCAGGACAAATGGACTGACATCTCCCTGGACACCGGTGGGCCTCCCTTACTGCAGGTCCAAGTTGGACTCAAGCCCTCCAATGTCCCTTCTAATGTTGAGATTCTGTGGTTCTACAGGGATGACCCACACACTACAGTGCTTCAAGGTTTGCAACGTGCTTGTCTAGAGTTGTAAGAATGAACTTTCTGACAGCTGGGTTTTTGGCTGGAGACAACTTGGACAGCCACCACACCTCCAGATTCTTTGGTCCACTCCTGGATGTGTCTAGAACCACACTTGATTATCTGCTTTTGTAGCCAGAATGGACTTTGTTTTCTTTGAATGACTCAGCTTGCCTCGTTGAGCTTCCCTGGACGCTGGGGCTTGCTCTTCCGGGGCAGGACCAGAGCTTCCTGTGTGATGAGTCGTGGGGCTGGCTGAGGGGAAGTGTGTTAACGTGGTCTACGCTAGGGGGAAGGGCCAAGTCAAGAACCAATCGGCCCTGGTCGTTCAGGTGGCACTTGATGATGTCAAAAACTCTATAAGAGGGGAGAGGACAGCTTGAAGATCCTCCTTTCCTTTTCCAGTTGGAGCCAGAGACACCTACAGCCAAAGCTGAGCTGCCGGTAGCAGAGCTGACTAGAGGCTAGTGGGTAATCTTCTTACCGTAGAGGGGAAGCATGTATACAATTTTGCCTTATACCATCTCGCTTCTCTGTGGCCTCCTGGTTACCCTTATAAGGCGGACTTATTGGGCCTGGAAGCTTTTGATGAAAATATCAAAATGGGGATGCTGGTTTGTGGGCTTGTTATTGTGGAGTGTAAATACATGCTTTAGTTCTCCTGCCTTCTGCCTAGAGAATTCCTTATATCCTGTGGTTCCGCACCTGTTAGGCACATATGAGATTCTCTTTGAAATCATAAATTCTGCCTTCCTAATATAGCTTTCCCTCTTGTCTTTGTATGCCCAGGTCTGGAACCATGCCTAGAACATAGTCAGCCCTTAATGAAAACTCATCAGTTAATTGGTTTGGTTACATAATATTGGGGCTCTTAGAGGGTCTAGCCTTCTGCCTCTGGAGATGCTGTCAGCAGCTCCTAATACCTTTGGGGCACACCATGTCTCATTCTGCCACCAAATGCCACCAAACCTTGATGCACATGTCAGGCAGGATGCCACCCACCAGGGCGGAGAGGAGAGAGCCTCCATCCTAGGATTAAGGTCAGTAACTCATTGCACCAGAGACCTTGCAATCTGTGCTAAGCTCTGGGTCAGTGAAGCCCAGCTTGTGTACTTGGAACCTCCTAAGGACTATCTCCTGACAGTCCTGTGTACTGAGGCAGCTAGGTTGCACAGTGGTTAGAGCACTGAACCCGGAGTCAGGAAGACTAGAGTTCAAATCCTACCTCAGACACTTGCTAGATGCATGGCAAAGCACTTTGGCTCTGCCTGCCTCAGTTCCCTCTCTCCAAAATGGTGACAACAGGACCAACCTCCCAGGCTTATTGTGAGAATCAGATGAGATAATATTTGTAAAACATCCTGTAAACCTGCGAGCACCTCCTATTATTTCTGGTCCCTTGTCCTGGCATCATCGATGCAGAGCTGCGAGGGGCCTCAGACACCAACTAACCCCACCTCTAACCCTCCATCCACAGAGATGACTCCCTGAAGTCACACAGGGAACATGACTCCTAGAAGAGGAGGATCCCAGGACCTTTGACTCCAAATCCAGCATTTTTTCCCATGGGCTTACCTGACCCAAGTAATTGAAAGCCATTCCTTAGCTATCCCCTCCTATCTCCTTCAGTCTCTGGGGTTTGTCCTTGGATGCAGTCTCCAACCATCGTTTCCCACAGACATGGCCTCCTGCTTGTGACCCTTGGCTCAGATGAAGCACCCACATCCTCCAGACCCTCCCTGTGCTCCTGACCTTCTCTCCCACCTTGGATCTATTCCATTTCTGGTCAAGGCCTGGCCTCAGTTATAAGCAACCAACTGTCCACACCCGGCTTTGAAGGAAGGCTGAAACATTACCCCTGGAGGAAAGCTGAAGTGGCTTCTTTTCCTAAGTCCTGGAGAGGGGCCTCTTACGACCTTCTTCCAATCCAGTTTAGTCCTACCTTCCTGGGCACAGAGGGGAAGGCGCAGCTGACTAAGCCACAGCCCTCCTGAGGAATCGCCCAGCTCTGGGACTTGGCGCTAATTGCAGAGCAATATGATTTGATATTTGTAGACAAACGAGCATTAAATAAAGAACAAAATGAGAGTGATCTCTTTTTTAATTTCAGCTGAACTGACTGCAGACTGATTAAAACACACTTGTTCAAGCTCTCAGGCTGGTGATGCTCGATAAACACTGCTGAGCATAAAAGCTGTAATACAACCGTTCAGAACAGGGAACGACAATTCGATGTGCAATCTGCATAAAGCTCTTGATGAGAGGAGACCAGAGCAAAGGGAGAAGCTTTGCACAAATAGGAAATAACTCAACAGTTTAAAAAAAGAAGAAATGAAATATAAATACACTGGACCCACTGGCTAAAAGCCAACCCTTCAGCTTCCACTGCCCCCCAAGACCTTTGTTCCTCTTTTCAGATAACCGTGTAATTAGATTAATAAATATTTTGTACAGAGAAGCAAAGATGTCCACAGTAGTGGTGTCTTGCATTGATTATATTCTCTCAAAATCAACATGAAATTGTGGGTTTCAAACCTCTGGGTTAGACTGGAAAACTAAACCCAGTTTACATGTTATAACCTTGCAGGATTGCCAGGTTTACTAGCATCCTCCACCTTTAAATCCATTTAACAAATATTAAATACTCACTCTGTGCTAAGCACCTAAAGACAAAAGGGCTAAAAATTGGGGAAAAGACAATCCCTACTGTCCAAGAACTTGCATTGTGGTGGAGGTGGTGGTAGGGCGGGGTTTCAGCATGTAATCTTCAGTAAATACTTAACATATGGAAAGTTATACAGATTAATTTCAAGATGGAGAAAGTTCCAAAGACTAAGGATACTAGTCATAGTCTCATGTGAGAGGTGGCCCTGAGCCAGGCTTTGTAGTCATTGGGCTCACAAGAACATAGCTAATGATTGAGCCCCTTCACCTTAATTAGGGTCTGTGGCTTCAAGACCCCTGCTAACCCCATCAGGATAAATGTGCCGCCAGCTTGGGTGCCAGTTTGTAAAGAAAGCAATAGCCCACATTGGGGAGGGGGGAGCTTTGGGCTTTCTAGATGCACAGAAAAAAGTTCAAGTCCCCTATGGCCTGGGTGGCATGACGAAGTCATGGTTGGTCACTGCTTGAGATCTTGAGTCATTCAAAGTTACTTTTCCTTGCAATATTGTATAGTTCTATTCATCAGTCCACATCAGTCCATATAGGTCTTCCCAGATTTCTCTGAAACCATCTCTTCTGCCATTTGTTATGGTGCAATCATATTCCATTTCATTCAAGTACCATAAATGTGTTCAGCCTTTCCCCAACAGACAAACTTCCCCTTTGTTTCCAGTTCTTTGCACCAGGAAAAAGTGCTGCTTTAATTATTTTGGTATATTGTTATCTGATCTCTTTGAGGTATAAACCTAATCATGGTATCACTAGTTCCTTTGAACTATACACAATTCATATATGCACAATTTATGGCACTTGGCAGTATAGTTCCAAATTGCTTTCCAAAATGCTTAGACCCATTCACAGCTCCACCAACAGTACCTACCTTCTTGCCACACTGGCATAAATCCTGATCATACTGGATAATTCTTTTAACCGTTTTTTCTCATATTTCTAAAATATTTAGGTATTTTAGCCAGTATTCATCAAGGGTATTGGTCTATCATTTTCTTTTTCTGCTTCTCTGGCTGATTTTGATTTCAAGATCATATTTGTTTCATAAAAGGAATTTCATAAAATCACTCCTTTTATGTTTTTGCAATAATTTATATAATAAAATTAATTACTCATTAGATGTTTGATAAAATACATTTGTAACTCCATCAAATTCTTTGGGATTTTTCCCTTTGGGAATTCGTTTATGATTTGTTCCATTTATTTTTCTAATACTGGGTTATTTAAATCATCTATTTCTTGTTCTGGTAAACTGACTGTTTATATTTTGGTAAATATTCATCCATTCATTTATTCTTTTTCTGGCATAAAATTGGGGAAAACAATTCCTAATAATCTCCTTTATTTTTCTCCATCTATTGAAAATTAAGCTTTCTCATTCTAATATTGGCAGTTTGATTTTCTTCCCTTTAAAAAAAATCTGATTAGCTGCTTATCTATTTTAGGTGTTTTTTTTAAATCTAATAGTGTTAATTGTAAATTAAATGGGAAGTTGTTTTTAATCTTGTTTATTGCTTCTTTGACATTCAGAATTTGTTTTTATGTTCAGTTAGGTTCTTTTATTTGTTGCTTTTCTAGTTTTTAAGTTGCATGCCCTGTTCTTTGGTCTTTTCTTTCTTTTGTTGATGAAAATATTTAGAAATGCACATTTCCCCCCTAATGATGGCTTTGAATATGTACCAAAAGTTTTGACATGTTCTCTCACCTCACCATTTTCTTTTATTAAATTCTCTAATTTTTCTTTATATTCTTTGACACAGCAGTTCTTTAAGATTGTTGAATCTTTTCTTCAAACAATCTATATAATTTTTAGTGTGTTTTAGTTAGTAACTATGTTATGGTAGCAATATCGTAATGCCCCACCATATGCAATTTAGGCTAATTTTTCCCTAAAATTATAACTGTCCTGATGTGATTTAATTGGCTTATGAGGCCAAAGCACAAGTTACTGGAATAGATTGCCCAGAATCTGTATACAAAAACAAGCACAATGCAAAGAGCTCCAGCTCCTCCCTTGGGCTTCTGACCAAAAACCACCAGAATGAACGCCAACCCCATAGAAAAGCTATGCTTAGCTGAGTCAAGTCTGCATCCTCATGAAATAGCCTTCTCTGATGATCCTTCCGCTTCTATATCTAAGTAAACTCCCTTTTGTTGATTTCTGAATGTTCCATGTCTCATTTTGTTCCAATATTGAACTACCAAAGAACCAGGCTGAGTCAGACTTGGCCAACAACAGACATCTTTAATATTTCTGTTTTTCTGTATCTGTTTATGAGGCTTTTATGCTCTAGTATATGGTCAGTTTTTGTAAATGTGTCACTTGAAGTTTATAGTTATATATATTCCCTTCCATTCCCATTTAGTAGTCATCAGAGATTTATAACTGCTAAATTTTCTAAAATTTATTTCAAGATCATAACTCCTTTCATGTCTATCTTTTTAGTTAGATTTTGTACCCTTTGTTCCTAGTTCTGCCCTCAAGGGAAATGCAGAAAAAGTAAAACCCTTGTCTACCTTGACAGCCCTTCAAGTACCTGAAGAAATGTGTTTTATCATGTCCTGTCTCATATCTTCTTTTGTACAGATTAAAATTATCCAGTTCCCACAACCAGTATTTGCATGGCACAGTCCTGAGGGCCATTACCAGCCTGGTTGTTGTTCTCTGGACCATTTCTAGTCAATTCATTTTGACAGCCTTTCATTGGATGATTCCTAATTGCTAGGTACCAAAACAAAGCAGTCCCTGAATTCGAGGAGCTTACATTCTACCGGGATGATCAAATGAGATAATATGTTAAGTGCTTCAATAACCTTAACGTGCTATAAGAATGCCAGCTATTATTATGGTGAGGACAATGATATCTCTCTGAAATGTCAGTGACTTTCACAAATAGAGTCACCCAGAACTGAATATATTGTTTGCTATGCCATTAGATTTGGTAGCTCCTGCAGAACAAAGACTGCCTTTTGCCTTTCTTTGTACCCCCAGTGCCTAGCACATAGTAAGCACTTCATGTTTATTGACTGACCAACTTCTCAATTCAACCTACAGTAGCAATGATCAAAGGAGTTAGCATATGGGAAGTACTTCGCAAACCTTCAAGCACTATCTAAGTAATAGCTACTTGCCACTATTATTGGAATTCCCTATTATTAGAATTGCTACTGGAATGAGTAGAGACTCTTGCATCTTTGTACACATAGCACTGAGCACAGTAGCACCTGGCACACAGTAGATGCCTAATAAATGCTTGCTGATTGGTTGGTGAGTTGGCTTTTTTAGTTGTTCTGATGCTCTCTTGATTCATGCTGAGGCTGTAGTTCACTGAAGATGTTCTGAACTTGGTATTTTTAACCAAACCTAGACCATTACTTGAGTAACTTTGAAGGAGCTTGTGCCTTTAATCTTGGTTTTTGACCAGCCTATTTACCCTTCCTGGGCTTCAGTCTCCTCACCTGTAAAATAAAAGGGATTTACATATTAGTCCTATCTAGCTATGGCCTGTACAATTCTGCCTCAGGCTGTGCTAGACCCAAGGATAACTCGCTCGGGGGCCAAACCTCAGCACAGGAAGACATTCCCACAGGGAAACTCTTGCCCTTCCCACTTGGGAGGTATATTTAAACCAAGTGAAAACTGCTTCCTCTTCATCCCCATTCAACTTCAAGAACTTTCTCAACTTACTGGATTTCACAATTGACAGTTCATCTGGCAGCAAGTGTGGCTCTTCCATAATATGATGGTTAGTAAGACCCTTCAAAAGGTTTTCAGTGGTATGTCCAACTGCCTCACCCCCAACGACATTCACAAAGTAGCCTTGCTTGTATATGTATATGTATCCATGTATGTTATTATAAAACATAATGCCAACATCCTGCTTTATTAGGATTCTTCAAGTCATTGGAAGCACAAGTACTTTGAAACTGGTGGCATCAAATTATAATGCACTCAGCCTGGGCCTTTTGTCAATGGACACTTCAAAAGGCAGGCACTGTTGGCCATCAGGAAATCCTGAAAACACTGGAGTTCATTTGAAAAAAGCTCAAGCCAAAGATGGTCTTGCAAATTATCTCCGTGCTACCGCAGGATTCTTTTTATTTCCCTCATGGCACCAAAACACTGAATCCTACTCCCCTCCTTTCTCTCCCACAACACACACAAAAAGGGCTGGATTATCACTCACTGGGATTAAAGAAATGCTTACGATAATGAGCTAGAGGAAAAATAGAACCATGGAGGTGGCTGCTCAGTCACTGAAGTTGGTTGTGTATGGTTCCAAACATGGAACACCATAGGAGCAGAGTTAACTCCATTCCTGGCAAGCTTACCCTGACCAAGGCTGCCTGCAGCATCCCTCCAGACCCCAGAATCTGGCTTTTGCTAATTTCTGAATACAAGCTAGACAGCCACAAGGAAGGACAGGGGAAGAGGGGACCAACAAAGGCAGCTAAATTTGGGAATAGAACTGGTATGGGATGACAACTAAATTTGGAATCAGAAAATTTGGATTTGAATCCTAACTCTGTCATTTGCTACAAGTATGACCTTGGATAAATCACTTCTCTCTGGATCTCAGTTTCCTCTCCCACAAAATGGGAAAGCGGGAGACTAGAGGCCTCTGAGACAACTTCCCACCCGAAATCTGTGGCTCTTTAAATGTAGCATACCAAAACCCAGTTCTCTTGTCAAGGAGAGAAAGACACGTAGTTGGGGAGCAGAAATGCCAGGCTGCAGGTGAGTCTGTGACCTGGGGGGCACCCCAAGAGTCTCCCTCTATGCTCTGGCTTTTGAGGGCACCTAGGGCAGGGCTGGCTGACTGCACTTGCCATCCCCAATGGGAGCTGCTGTGATCAATGTATCAAAGAGACAGATGGAGCTGCTCCCGCTGGTGTGGAAGAAAGCTGAGCTCAACCCCCCGCAGCCTGGTGCATGGGACTCCAGCGCCTCAAGAGAGAAACCCCAAGCAATGGTGAGATTCAACTCTGGGAATAAGCTGTGGAGGAAGTCAGGGTGCAGGCAGAGGAAGGGCTGGGAAGATTTAGCCTCAGACGCCCAGGGCCTGTTCAGCAAGAATAAACATTAGGCCACAGTGACCTTCTCCTTTCTTTTACTGCCTTATCTGTTACTCCCCCACCCAATTAACAATAGTAACAGTAATAAACGCTAGCATTTGTTTAGTACCTACTGTGTGCCGGGCACTGAGCTAAGCGTCTTACAAATAGTATTTCATTTGATCCTCTGGGAGGTAGGTGCTATTATTATCTTACAGGTGAGAAAACTGAGGTAATGGGATGTTAAGTAACTCCACTAGGCTCACATAGCTAGTCAGCACCTGGGGAAGGACTGGACATCAGGGCTTCCTGACTCCTGAAGACTCCAGGTCATGGGGAGAAAAGAGTATTCCACCTCCACCACACAACCATTGAATCGGGGTGTGCATGGAAGTGTCACCATTTCTGGAAAGGATGACCAGGACAGTGGTGACGGGGAGGGAGCTGGGTCTCAGTGAGTGTGAAAAGACACAACAAGCAAGAAAGGAAGAGGTATGAGATGAAAGCAGGAGGGCTGGAGAGCACAGTGGGTGGGGCAGACAGATCTAGCCTGGTGCATTGGGGCATAGGGTTGAAGCAGATGGGGGAAGACAGGAGCAGTTGAGAATGAAGAAGGGACTTGTGCCTCAGGGACCAGGAGTTCAGAATTACTGGGAGAGAGTGAGCAGAAAGAGAAGGCAGAAGAGAGCTAATCATTGAAAACTGAGTCCAGGTAGTGTATTTGTGGTTGGAGGGAGGCAAATGTTTAGAGTTCAAGGTCTTCCCCAAAGGGCCGGCTTCATGGCAGATGGCAGCAGTGCGTCCTGCAAGGCCCGGGAGATCTGCTTCACAACCAGCCGGAAGAAGCAGAGCTGTGTCTCATGGAGTCAGGGAGCCTGGTGAAGAGGCGGAAGACGGCAGCACAAGGTGGTCCTGACTAGAGAACATCCTGGGGGCAAAGATGGAAGCTGGCAGGTGGGGTGCTGAATGTGATTCTGAGAGCTGGAGGAGGCCCGTCTCCGGTGGAGTGTCCCAGGGATCTATGCTCAGCCCTGTGCTGTTTCCATTTTTATCAATGGCTTGGTTAAAGGCACAAATGGTATAGTCCTCAGATTTGCAGATGACACAAGCTGGGAGAGAGAGCTCACACTGGGTGAGAGCCATGATCTAAAATTATCTCGACATTCTGGAACATTAGACTGGATCTAATGATAAGAAATTCAACAGGCGTAAATGTGAATCTTGCACCTGGGTACAAAAAAAATCAATTTCTCAAGTATATGATGGGGGAAATACGGCTACATAAAGTTCTTCTGTAAGAGACCCAAGGGTCATAGTGGACCACAAGTTCAATATGGGTCTGTGGTGAAGCAGGGCAGCTTGAAGGGCCAATGAGATCTTGGGTTTCATTAGGAGGGTCATAGCTTCCAGAAATAAGGAGGGACCAGTCCCACTGTCTCTGCCCTGGTCAGACCTCATCTGGGACGTTGTGTTTGGTTCTGGGCACCACAATAGATTGCCCAGAAAATGGTGCCCAGAAGGACCTCGAGAGCCGGTCAAATGAAGCCTGGCACAAGGAACTGAGACATTAAGCTGGGAACTTGGACGGCACCACCAGGTGATCCCAGCTCTCAAAGGGGAGGTTTCGCCTCATCTTCTGGGAGGTCCCAGCCTCCACAACACTTCTCAGTTATCTTCTTACCGTGCCGATACCACCCCCATCTCTTTTTCCAGCGTTTTATATTGTCTTCTCCCATTAGAATGTCAACAAGCATTTATTAAGTACCAGCTGTATGCCAGTCACGGTGCTGAATGCCAGAGGTAGAAGGACTGCCTTACTTACTTGTATTTGTATCCCTAGCCCTAGGACAGTGCCAGGCACACATAAATGTCACTCCACCAAGACCTGTCAAGCAGAAGTCTCGGATGGGATATGGGAACTCTCTTCAAATATGTGAAAACCTGTCACGTGGCAGAGGGATTCGATTTGGTTCTAATCAGACCTCAGGGGCAGAACCAGGAGCAAAGTGCAAAGAGGCAGATTTTATCTCCATGTGGTGATAAACTTCCTAACTGTTAGAGGGGTCCGAAGGTGGAGTGGGCAGCTGTCAGAGGTGGTGGGTGCCCTCCTGGAAGGTCCACTTGTTGGGACCATTGTCATGGGGTTTCCTCTTCAGATAAGTTGGACCAGAAGGCTGGTGAGGTCCCTTCTGGAGCTCCAGTCGACTGATTCTTGCAATACGGCACATCATCCCATCTGGTCATGAAACAGGGTGAAGTCAATGAGCCTCGGGCTTTGGTTTGGATGTGGCATCTTCACTGGTGGTACGGGAGAAGGCAACAGCTGTCAGAACACTGTGGAAGAGTATAAGGATAGGGGTCAGGGACTGTAGGGGGCTGTGGACTGAGCTCTGGATCACAGCATGGCCTGTAAACCACCTGTTTCCACTCAAGTTCATTAAAAACCATACACTGAAGGCAAGATCTTCTACTTGGGGAATTATCCCAGCTAGGAATCACAGAGGAAGGGAGGAAAATGCTCTGTCCGGTTACTTTTGAGCAATGGGACTGAATACCACATGGGGGGGGGTGACCTGTAAGGGTGTTAGTTTAAGTCTTCTATTGTGCTTGTGGCCAGTCTCTGAGGAATGATCAGGAACATTCGGGAAGCCTTACGGGAAATCAGAGAGGTCGAAATGCCACTTTGTCTAGGCACAATGTCGCCCAACAGTTTTTCAATCAATTCACATTTGTGCCTGAAGCCTTGTGCAGATAAAAATAGTGAGCACCATCCAGACAATTGTGAGGACTCACAGTCCCCTAGAAAGAATGCTGACCTTTGAACCATGGAACCGAAGTCCAAATCTTGGCTCTGTCATTTAACTACCTGTGTGGCCTTGGACAAGTCATTAACCCTCTGGCCCTTCTCTGCCAAGCAGTCATTCAGCCCTGATGTGAAGCCTTTGCCTGAAGACCTCCTGTGACCAGGAGCCCACTAACTCCTGAGGCATCCCATGCCCATTTAGGCCAGCTCCATCTCTATAAATTTGGGCAAATCTCTCTTGGCCTCAGACTCTTTATTGAATGAACCTGATAGCTTCTACAGTCCCTTCCCTCTCTAATCTATAGTCTTATGAAATAAAAAAAAAATGTGCAGCCCTGAAAGGACAAACTGTGTATTATCTTAGAGCATTGAAGCATGAGTCCTCAGAAAGCCTGTGATCAATGTGGTCAAATATGTCTGAAGTTCCACAGCCTGGGAACGAGGCCAAAGACAGTAGGGTGCTGTAAAAAGATCATTGAACTTAGAATCACGAGCCCTGGGTTCGAATCCTATCTCAGACACAAGCTGTGGGGTCATGGGTGAATCATTTCAGCTTTCAGGTCCTCAGCATTCTCCCCTGTGAAATGGGAACAAAGCACTGGCACTTCCCTATCTCATAGGGCTGTTGTGAGAAAAGTCGTTTGCACACAGACACCCTAGAAATGGAGGCTGGGATCATCAGGGATAAAACCAAGGGCCGAAGGTGAAAGCTGGAAATGGGCAGATTTCGTTTTGATGGAAAACATCCCCCAAACCATCCCAGAATAAAGAGCGCTTCCTCAGAAGATGGCGCCCCGCCCTTCGATGGGGCTGGTTGTTTTCTTGAAAGCCTGAATGGCCGTTTGTCAGCTACATTGTAGTGGGAGTCTTTTCTAGGTATGAGTTGAATTGGATGCCCCCCAGGGGGGCCTTCCAACTCTGAATTCCTATTATTCTGCCTCTGTAATGCCTCCTGTGGTTAATACTTTCCATTGTACGGTACAAGCAACCCAACTCACTAGGAGACTCATTGTTCCGAATCACCAAAATTCTGAGTGGTTGTGGACAGTGAGAATCGACAACATAGAAATAAATGCCTTAGATTCTTTGCATTTATGCAACCAATAGTCTGATTAGCAGACTGGGGAGGGGGCTGCCTGTCTAGGGACCAATTGCTCACCGTTGCGGACAGAGTTCAGGAATTCAGGGGGAGAGCTGACAAAGTGATCTATTTGGCCAGGTGGAGCCATCGACTCCAAAGCCTGGGCCGCATGATCTGGTAACCCGAGCACCCTGTAATTTAGCACATAGCTCCGGCAAGGTATCTCGAGTTCAAATGCAGAAGCCCATACTGGAGGGATCATGCCTGTCCTCCCAGTTGTTTAAGGAAATCATAAATAAAGTCTAGAAAGGCAAGGAACCAGATGGCTTCTCATGAAACCAGAGGCCACTGATATCCACAGGGACACACTCGAACCCCCTACTAATCAATGCTGACAGGTGGTGCTCACCTGTGTTTGCTAACAAGAAATAAATCATCATTCTGAAAAAATGGAAGTAAAAAGTACTTCAAAGGAATCAAGAGTTAGAAGGGAATTTGGTGGCCATGGAGTATAACCCATTCTTCACCCTCCACTATACCCCAACAAAAACCCATCCAGCCTTTCATGAGAGCCTCTAGTGACAGGGAACTCACTACCTGCTAAGGCAGCCATCCATTCCACATTTAGTTAGCACTCATTTTAATAAGTTCCTCATTATGTGGAGCAGAAATCTGCCTCTTTGTACCTTCCATCCATTGTTCCACCCTCTGGATCAGAATAAGTGCGATTCCCCTCGAGAGTGGAAGATTTTCAAAGACTTGAAGACAGCCAAGCACATCTTTCCTAGGTCTCTTCCAGGCTAAATCTCCTGAGTTCTTTCACCCACTCCTTTTCTGGCAAGAATTCCATTCCCTTCACCATCCTAGCTGACTTCCTATGGATATGCTCCAACTTGTCAGTGAAACTCCTAAAATATGGCCCCAGAACTGACCACAATACTCTAGATGTGGTCTGACCAGGAAAGAGGATATTGGAAATATCTCCAGCTCTCAAGAAAAGCACTAGCTTCTGTGCTTGGGAAGCAGTGCTGGTGACTAAAACTGAGCTTTTAGGACATGAGAACTGGAGGTCCTTTTAGACTAAATCTATTGTCTACCCGTGTCTCCATGAGCCAGACCTTAAAGGTTTGATTTTTAGACCCAAGTGTAAGAGTTTATATTTATGCCAATTTTATAAAGTTTTATTTTTTAACTAACAGAAATCTGTCCTCTCTCCTTCCCAATAAAAGGAAGGAAGAAAAAACTAACTGCTGTTAACAACTATGGATAGTCAAGCAAAACAAACTCCCTCATTATGTTCTCATTATGTTCAACAAATACATGCCTCATTCTTCACTTTGAATCTATCATCTGTCTGTCAAGAGGTGGGCAGCATGCTCCCATCATGGGTCCTCTGGAATAACGCATGGTCACTACATCCATCATAGTTCTTAAAACTTTCAAAGTTGTCCATCTTTACAGTGTTGTCAAGGAATACATTTTTCTCCTGGTTCTGCTCATTTGATGCTTCATCAGTTTATAAAAGTCTTCAAGATTCTTTTCATAATACTTATGTATAAATGTTTCCCCTGGTCCTGCTCACTTCACTTTGTATCAGTTCGTATAAGGCTTTCCAGGTTTCTCTGAAGCCATCTTCTTTATCATCTCTTACTGCACACTAGGATGGGCAGCTAGGTGGCAAGGTAGATGGCATGCCAGGCCTGGAGTCAGGAAGACTCCTCTTCCTGAGTTCAAATCCAGCCTCAGATACTAACTAGCAGTGTGACCTTGGACAAATCACTTAACCCCATTTGCCTCAGTTCTCTTATCTGACAGGTGAGCTGGAAATGGCAAACCACTCCAATATTTTTGTCAAGAAAACCCCAAATGGAGCCACAAAGAGTTGGACATGTCTGAAAGACAACAACAAAAGTATTCCATCGCATTCACAGACCACAACTTGTTCATCCCTTCTCCAATAAACATTCACATATGTGTATTTATTGACATATTCATCAACTGTCCATGGCACTTTTACTAAAATTGACCATGTACTGGGGCATAAAAACCTCCCAAACACATGAAGAAAAGCAGAAATATTCAACATATTCTTTACTGACAACATAATAAATATTTAAATTGCTAATCACCTTTGAAGAAAGAATTCACACTCAATTGAAGACCAAACAAGTGAATTCTAAAGAACTGTCGGGTCAAAGTTCAATTCGTAGAAACATCAGATTATGTGATAAAATAAAATGACACAAATGAAACAACATGCCAAAACTTTGGGGAATGTACTTTAAGAATTCCCTAAGGGAAAATTTATGTCAATAGAAAAAAATCATCAATAAAGGAAAGACTATATTGGGCATGCAACTAAAAAAAACTGGAAAAGCAAAAAACCAAACAGACCAACTAAACATAAAAATCGGAGATCTGAAAATCAAAAAGAAATGTCTCCATCTGTAAAGGGACCACCAATACTTGCACTACCTGCCTCAACGTTGAATGATTGAATGAGCAAAGCATTTATTAAGCACTTAATGTGTACAAAGCACCGTTCTAAGCACTTGAAATTCAAGTAGAAGAGTATGACAGTCTCTACTCTCAAAGAGTCCACATTCTAATTGGGGGCAGGGTCAATATTTATGGAACATTTCAGCTACAAATTGGAAGGAAAAGTTCTATGGTTCTTAAGGTGCAGTGGCAAAGCAGATGGTACCTTAATGTTCTATAGCAACATGGCTTGTTAGAATGGTATGAATTGGAGGGAAAGACCCTAGTTTTGAATCCTGGCTCTGGCATTTATTAGCTGTGAAACCTTGAGCAAATCAGTTAGCCCATCTGAGCCTAGGTTTTTTCATCTGTAAAATGGGAATAACCCTAGCGTAAGGGTAGGGATCAATTCAATCAATCAAGAAAATTTCCCCATCCTCACTTAAAGTAACAGACAAAATGCTACACCCAGAGACCATCACTAGGCGGGAACACATCTCGATGGCTCACCAGGTGAAAATAAGGCCTGGCTATGGGCATCCAGGTGAAACAGGAAGTCCATTCAGATTGGTTGGAGGACATAAAAGCCATCACGCTCATTTGGAATGGAAGATTCAAACACCTGGTAGCAGAGGCTGGAATCCTTATAGCCAAAACGCTGAGAAGGAATTACTAGGTAGGGAGTCAAGTTAGCCTTGGTCCCATTTTCTTTCCTCCCCTTGGCCAGGGGGACTTGTGAACTTCAGGGAACCTGAGGATCTGGATTCTTTCACTGACATACTATCAGGGGACAGCAACAGTGGGCAGTAGTGTATGCGCTGGGCAGTGAGCACAGACCAGACACAATGGGGTCAGACAGGCTCAAAGTTATACAAAGAGCTCAGCAGAAAAGGGACATAATTAAGGCGACTTCCAAAGGATGTAGAGCAACCAGGAGGGATGAGTTAAACTTTTGCTCCCTAAGCCTGAATCCACTTTCCCCCGGACTCTATTTACACTACTAAGTGGAAGAATGTGGCACAGGCATTGGAGGGAGATGTTCCATACCCCTGTACCAAGTATGCCATTCTACTACATAGCCATTTCTAAAACCTAATTAGGTCTGGCTGGCTAATCGATATCAATTAATAATCTTTAACACAATCTTGTGGCAGGGGCTCTTAAAAGCTACCCCAGACCCTGAAAGGAGATATAACGGGCATTCTCTGGAGATCCAGCATGCCTACACAAGTGAGGATTGAAAGAGTGACCCCAGAGCATGGGGACGATCGAGCCACCTACCATACCACGCGGTGACTTCTAAATCTGAATCTCTTGGAGGAATGAGAATTACTACTGTGATTCCCACCTTGGCTCGTCACTCCTCTTTGTGAGGCTCACTCTTCATTTTATGTATACCAAGGTTAGCCTGCTTCCTTTGTCCTCACCAGCCACATCTATACACTCCCTTTGCCCATGTCCTGCCTCCCAGCGTCCTAGAAGGAAAGGACCTCAGAGGCCAACTAGTGCAGTTCTCTCATGTTACAGAAGAGGAAGATGACTCCCAGGGAAGTTAAGCACCTAGCCCCAGGTCATACCACTGGGAGCAACAGAAGCAGGATTCGAATTCGGGGTTAACACAGAGAACCCCGGCTGTCCTGAGGAGCTGTCCTCTGTGGACTGAAGGAGGGATGGGTTAGCTAAATGGAGATGAAATCCTTCTCTGAGAACATGCTCTCAGGAAAAGTCACTAGTCTGAGAAGAGGGCTGAAAAGCCTTGGGGGCCATGCCTGGGAGGGTAAAAACCCCAAGGACTAATGGGGCGACTTTCTGCCTTCTTTGCTAGGAGCTGGAGAAAGCTGCTTCCATGCTTCTGGTCCCTCCCTCTCCCAAACGCACCCCCATGTGAGAGCTAGCTTTTAGCCAGAATACATTTGAATGGTAAAATAATTTATGCCTAATTAGGGTGCTGGTTTTAAAATTAGAAGTTCAAATGCATAATCACACGGACTGTTTAATCTTATTGTCTTGCCTCTCAGGAGCTGCTGGGGATTTTCTCATTCTTTTCTGATTTCTGAGATGCTGAGCTGCTCCCCTAACCTCTCTCTAGTCTCTTCCCCCTTCACTCTATTCCAGGCAGGGAATTATTCCAAAAGCACAACTCTCATTATATCTCACCCTCCTCAAAAGCCATAGGGGCAGCTAAGTAGCACAGTGGATAGAAGGCCAGGCCTGAAGTCAGGAAGACTCATCACACAGAGTTCAAATCCAGCCTCAGACACTTGGTAGCATGTGAACCTAGGCAAGTCACTTAATCCTGTTTGCTTCAGTTTCCTCAGCTGAAAAATGAGCTAGAGAAGGAAATGGCAGGGTCTGCCATCTCTGCCAGGAAAACCCCAAATGGGACCACGAAGAGTCAGATGTGACTGAAACAACTGAACACTGAAAAGCCCACGATGGCTCCCCATTGTCTGAAAATACAATACAAATTCCATAGACTAATATTTGAGGCTCCCCATGGCCTGGCCACAACCAGCTTTTCCAAACCTATCTTCCACTACTCCCCAACAAACTCACCCCTCCCACCAAACATACTCTTGTGTTTCCTGCCTCCACACCTTTGCTCATGCTTTTTTCATCATGGAATGCCTCTCCCTCGCACTTCTCTTTCTTCACCCATAGAATATAAGCCTTTTGAAGGCAAGAACTATTTCTTAGCACCTAACACACAGCAACTTTTAGAATGCTTATTAATTAATTGATTGGTGTCTGCCCATCAGAACCTTAACCCTTCTATGAGGCCTGTATTAGGTGCCACCTCCTCCAGAAGCCTATACCTATCTACCTGCCCCAGGTAGGAGCACTCTTCCCTCTCCTGGGCATTCCACTGGTGTCCTGTCCTATTAGAAGCACAGTAACGGCCCCTATGATATCTGTGTGTGTGTGTGTGTGTGTGTGTGTGTGTGTGTGTGGATGTATGGGTATGTAGATGTGTGTGTATATTCACACACACTCACACACACACACGTGCTCTTATAGTAATGAGTCATGCACATATTTACCTCCTTAATTACACTGTGAGCCAATGAGGGCAAACACTGTATCCTCCACTTTCTTCCTACCGCCACAGCCTGGCTCCATGCCTTCAACATGGTGAGAATTCTTGGTTTTACCTAATTTGTGATTGCAGCTCTGTAGGGAGCGGCCAATGAGGAACCTCCCTCTATCAATGAAGATCAGCACCTTTTCTTCCATTTGTGGTCTGAGAGCAGCCTAGGGCTGCAAAGAAGGGAAGTGACTTCCCCGGTATGAGTCGGAGGCAGGATTGGAACCCAGGTCTTCCTGACTCTGAGACTAGCATGCCACTTCTAAACGAAATCCGATGTTTGGACAATAACTGGGAAGCATGGTGATATGAAAAGAGCTTTAGACCTGGAATCGGGAGAAATGGGTTCAAAGGTCGTCTCTGACAACTTGGTAAGTGTCTGCCCCCACACAAGTCATTGGAACTTTCAGAATGTCAGTTTAATCATCTCTAAAACGGGCGTGATCGCTTGTGCTTCCTACAAAACAGCATGATGTCGTGAATAAAGAGCTAGCCTCGAAGCCAGGAAGCTCTGAGTTCAAGTCCCAGGTAGGAAAGGAAGAAAGGCCATGGGGTGCCTTTCACTGCTTACAAAGGCTGAGGCATGCAATGGCACAGCTAGCGTCACCTTCTCCCGACCCATGGAGAAGGGGCAGCTTGTGCGCCGATAGGCAGAAGCTGGGGGTTGTGGCCCCTAGTGCCCCATTAACTAGGACATTTGGACAAGTCACTGCTCTCTGGTCCTCAGTTTCTTTCTCTGTAAAAGGAGGGATGGACAAGGTGCATTTGAAAGCCCCTTCCAGCTCTGTGATTCTCTGAGGCAGCCTGGCGTGCTGGACAGGGCACTGGCCTTGGAGGCAGGAAGACCTGGGCTCAAATGCTGTATCAGACATCTACGAGTCACTTAATTTTATCTGCCTCAGTTTCCTCATCTGTCTGAGGGAGTGGGTGTGATGATCGCTGGGGTCCTTTCCACCTCCGAATCTGATCCGATGAACAAATCCTGAGGACTATACCTCTGACCGCATGTCGGTAGACGGGAGAGGCCTCAATCCTCTTCTTTGAACAGAGAAGGAAACTGAAAGCCAGAGGTCAGAGGTCAAAACTGGAAGGGACCTTGGAGATGACCCAGTCCAGAGCCCTCATTTTACAGAGGGGAAACTGAGGCATATGGAAGTTAGGTGACTTATCCACTGTCAGAGGCAGCATTTGAACCCAGGACCTCTAGATTTCAGAACCACTGCTCTATCCACTGTATCACACCCTCTCCAGGCCAGCAAGCAAAGACCATATAACCATTTGCCAGAGATATCACAGGGATGACTCCAGCCTGAATTAGACTGGGAGTCCCTGAGGCCCTGCCACCTCTGAGACTTCTCGAAGCGATTTGGAGCTTTGCTGGCTTAAAAGCACACCAAGGTTTGGGGGATGCCCTTTAAAGCCATTGTAAGCTGAGAAGGTTAGACAAGGTCAGACATCATCATCACTGGAGGCTCGCTGGCTTCTCCTGGATCACCCGAGGGTTCTCTGCAAATGCTCCATCCTTCTTCCAGAGCTTCACCCACCAATACTGTGCCATGATCCCCAATTTGTACTGTGACAGGTGGCTCTGGACCCCAATCCTGCGGGGCAGGCTTACTAAAAACCTTTGCACCTTTATCCTATCTGACTTGGCTCGTGGAGTTAATAAAAAGTAGTAACCCAAGGTCCCCTTGGTGGAGGGTCTTGTGGTCCTTCACAGATCCCTATCCCTTAGGGCCATGCTCAGAGGTATGAGTAACTTTCATCATCATCCCTAATCAGACAAGTCATCATCAGCAAACAGTTATTTTTGAGTACCTATTACTTAGAGGCATCTAGGTGGCTCAGTGGATAGCGCAGTGGACCTGGAGTGGAAAGACCTGAGTTCAAATCCAACTGCAGATGTTTACTAGATGTATGACCCTGGGCAAGTCACTTAACCTCTGTTTGTCTCAGTTTCCTCAACTGCTATTATTCTTTGATGTTTATGCTCACTGGGCTCTCCTGCTGACATCAAATGGCATCTTTGAGCACCTGAACAAATGCTTTGGCATGAGAGCTCACAATCAAATTGAGTCCAAATTAATTTAAATGGGGAGAGAAGGCCCCACCATCCAGGGGGATCCAGAAAGGCTTCATGTAGAAAGAAGGTGGTGATTAACCTTGGTTTGGAAGAAAACTGAGGATTCTAAGAAGTGCATTCCTGGCATGAGAGCAGCACGTGCAAATGCTCCCACAGAGGTGGGAGATGGCGGGGGCGGGGGGAGGTGTTGTGCATAAAACCCAAGGAGAAGGCCTTGGACCCTGGAGAGAATGAAGAGGAATAATGTGTAAGGATGTTAGAAAGGCTGGGTTAGATACAGGGTGGGAAGGGCTTGAGGTGCTCTCCAGAGGAGTTGGAATTTGACTCTAGAAGCAATAAGGAGCCACAGTAATTTATTGAGTGAGTGATGTGGTCAGAACTATGCCTTAGGAATATCACATTGGCAGCTGTGTGGATGATGCATTGGAAAGGGTAGGAGACATAAGGCAGGGAGGCCAGTCAGAAGGCCATTGGAGTAGTCCAGGACACGAACTAGGGTGGTGGCTGTGTGAGTGGAGACAAGATGGGCAACATGTGGATCACCAAGATCTAGTGACTGATTGGATATTTGGACAAGGGAGAGCGAGGAATCAAGGAGGAGTCTAAGGCTGTGGCCTGGATGAACAAAAGGAGGTGGTGCTATTTTTAGCAGGTCAGAAATAGGAAGAGTTTGGGGGAGAGCAAGTTCTGATTTGGACAGGCTGAGTTGGAAGTGCCTCAGATCATCCGGTTGGAAACATCCAGTGAGCAGTGGATGGACTGCTAGAGCTTGAGAGAAAGACAAGGGACAATTAGACAAATTTTAGAAGTAACTGAGTAGAGATGATCATTAAACCCATGGGAACCTGATAAGGAAGGGGGAAGGGAAGAGGGAGAGGGAGAGACAGAGACAGGGGGAGAGACAAGCAAAAAAAAAGGAGGGAGAGAGGAAAAGAGGGAGAGAGAGAAGGAAAGACAGAGACAGAGAGGGAGAGACAGACAGAAAAATGGAGGGAGAGAGGAAAAGAGGGAGAGAGAGGGGAAGGAGAGATATGGAAAGAGAAAGAAAAAAAGGAGGAGGAGAAGGAAGAAGAAGAGCAGGACATAGAAATTAAATTAACGCATGAATTTAGAGAAGAGACAAAATGGTGACATAAGTTATAAGGGGAGAGGGCTTGGAAGGAAAGGCACATAGTAATGTGCCTAAATAAAGATCAGATTTTTTAATGAGGGTCCTGGTTGGGGCAGGGTATGGGGAGAGATCTCTTAGAGCCTGCTATCTTTTATATGTCGGTATAGGGTAGTGGCTCCAGTGCTGAGCTTGGAGTCAAGAGAAACCTGCCCCTGCCCCTCACTTGTTGTATTGTGATGGGTGAATCATTTCAGTTCCCTGAACCTCAGGCTTCACATCTGCAAAACAGGGTTAAGAATCTGGGCAGGACCCATTATATCGGGTTGTTTGAGGAGCAGCCCGTTGTTGTGCATGCAATGTGCTTTACAAACTTTAAATCACCTTAAAAAGTCATTGGTCATTAAGATTGTGACTGTTCTCATCCTCCTCTTGTTCTCAATGGAGTTCAGGCCAATGCCTGGGATGAGTCCCTATCCTGCTATCATTCTTTGATGTTTAATGCTTGCTAGGCTCTCCTGCTGACATCAAATGGCAGCTTTGGGCATCTGAACAAATGCTTTGGCATGAGAGCTCATCATCTGGGGGTTGTCTGAAAGGGTCCCACACCCTTGGCAGAGGGGACCATGGGAAGAAAAATACAATGAAGTCTGTTCCCGTGTGCTTTTAACTTCAACTCTGCCTCCACATTCTGAAATCATTTACCTTGTTTTGCAGAGGGCACTCCTGTTAATTTTTATTAAATAGAAGATATCAAAAATATCTGACATAAAATATACCAAAATAACATAAATATAAAATATACCATTTGTATATATAGCTCTTTAACGTTTGAATGTACCACCTCAGCTGACGCTCACAACAACTCTAGGAGGTAGGTACTATTTCTATTTCACAACTAAGGATTGAGACAGAAATGAAGTTACTGTGCCCAAGCTCACATAGCTCGTTAATCCTGCCTCCCTCAGGCAGGATTCGAATTTGGCTCTTCCCAACTCCTAGCTGCCAAAGTTAGGTGGAAATGCAATAGATGAGATTTAATTAAGCACCAGTCTTGTGCCAGGGCTGGTAAACAGACAGACAAAATTGAATGATCCTTGCCCTCAAGGGGCTCACATTCTTAGAGGAAAGACAATGTGTATATATTGTAAGTGTATACAAAATAGAAACAAAACCAACAGGAGGTATCTGGGGACAGAAGGAAGAAGGGCATCAGAAGGTAGGAACA
Organism: Trichosurus vulpecula; assembly: GCF_011100635.1. NCBI lineage: Eukaryota > Metazoa > Chordata > Mammalia > Diprotodontia > Phalangeridae > Trichosurus > Trichosurus vulpecula. The sequence goes on from NC_050579.1 coordinate 3,616,588, forward strand.
GTAGAAGGTGACATTTGAGCCGGGCCATGAAGGAAACAAGAGATCCTATGAGGCAGAGGGGAGGAGGGAGGGCATTCCAGGTGTGAGGGATGGCCAGTGCAAAGTCACAGAGAAGGGAAATGGGGTGTTTGGTGTGAAGAATATAGAAAAAGACAATTTGGTGGAACATGAAGTGTAGGAAAGTGGATGACTTCTAACTAAACTGGGGAATTCAATTGGGGACGGGTTGGACAGGGTTTTAAAAGTCCAACAGAATTTATATTTGATTGTAGAGGCAATGGAGAGCCACTCCAGTTTGTGTAAACAGGTGACATGGTCATTTCTATATTTAAGGAAAATAAGTTTCCGTTGGGAAAAATAGAGAATTTAGAGTCTGAGGACCCGAATTCAAATCTCAGGTCTGCTAGGTAGTTTCTGTGTGACCTTGAGCAAGCCACTTCACCTCTTTATTTCCTCATCTTTACAATGAGGAAGTCGGCCTCAGGTGTCTTGCAGTGCTAAGACTCCTTTGAAGAATGCTGCGGTCCAGTTCCAGCTTCTTCCCACTGGCCACCAAGAGAAGGGCTCAGAGAGGTGTTTGTCCCACAGCAGATAGGAATAGAACAAGAAAGGAGAGGAAAAGACACCAGGCTGGAAAGACCCGATGCCGAAATCAAGATATTCATGTTGCCTTAAATATAATTTGTGTTAGTTACATTTCAATCCCTAATTTATACATAGCGGGGTTGACAAAGAATTACATTATAACAAAATTAGCCGGCGTGATTAGCCCAGCGTATGTGCTGCTGATTAATACCAAACAGAGAGCTCAGTAATTAAGATCTGTGAGCTCTGTATTTGGAGGCTTTTGTCATCTTTATTATCTGCTTAACGAGGGTTCCATCCTTACCTCCCTTCTGATTTGGTGTTGGAGAGCAGCCTCCATTAATTCCCATTTATTCCTTTAAATTACCTTATTCCGGTTTTTGACATTTCGCTGAAGTTCTGTACTCCATGGTCCAGATTGGGAACTTTTCTTTCTCCCCCAACCAAGCCCTCCTCCTAACTTCCCTGTGTCTGTCAAGGGCACCACCACCCTTCCAGTGGCTCATAGTCATACCCTGGGATTCAGTGTCTATCCCTCAGTCTTCCCCATCCGCATATCCGATTAATTGCCAAATCTCACCAAGTCAGTCTCCACAGTATCTCAAGCCACCTCTTCTCCACTAACATAGTCAACAAGAATCTTTTAAGTGCTTGCTAGCCCAGGTGCCAGGCACTGTCCTAATCGCTAGGACTACATATACAGCACCTTAGTTGGGAAGAAGGTATCCCTTCTTCCCAGCTCCTTTTCCAGTCCTTCTTCTGCACAGCTGTTAAATTCATATTCCTTAAACACATATCTTACCACATCACTCCTGTACTTTAATATTTCCAGAGGATCATTCTTTTCTCCAGGACAAATTGCAACATCCTTGCCTGGCATTTAAAGCCCTCTACAACGTAGCTCCCATCCACCTTTCCAATCTTCTTTCATGTTACTACAGTGAGAAACTTGCCAAGACCATCCCTTATGGAAAGGTACATCACACCTAGTGGATGGAATCCCCATGTAGTCAAGGGGATCCTGCTCCCAGGAAGGCATAATGACATCTAATGGAAGGACCTTGCACCCTGATTCAAAGCGTGGGCAGGTATTGTTTCCAGTCTGTTAAGAAGAGGAGCCTTTTGACTGACAGTTGAGCTGGAAGTGAGAATGATTACAAGACACTAAGTGGAAGATTCAGTTCTTCTTTGTCCTTCCTGGCTGCATTGGGTGAGGAGTACTCTGAGCCTCCAGGTAGGGATAGAGACCACCAGGCTTAATCTCCTCACCTGAGCCACCACCATGTGGCTCATGAGTGCATGACCTACTGATGCTTCCGTCTCTGTTACAGCAATTCTTCACTACTGTTAGGTGAAGGCATTATCTAATAAAGCTGCAACCTAGTGGGTTTTAGAAAATCAGGATGGTCATCTGCTGGACAGCTGGGAGTGAGAGCCTGTGCCAAATTTTAGGGACAGCCAGACCCAGCGAGGAGCAAAATCTCAAGTAATCTGCATGACCACCCAGCAAAGAAGTAAGTCAAAAGCAGCCAAGAGGGGGAGAGAGTAACCAATCTGCTCTGCCACATTGGGAAATGAACTTGGTGGAGTGAATGCCTTATTCAACAAGAAGGAATACAAATTTGAGCACACTCTTCCCCAAAACGACTAGGGCAGAAGGTGACCCTGAGTGTTGGTGGGGGCACAGGGAAGGAATACTCTGTAACTTCTGTTCTTGCTCTATTTTCACAGCAAATATCTATTTGTAAAAGTTCATTAGTTAAACGATAATGGATTGCTAACCATTGAATGTCACTATCACTAATCAATGAAGCGATGATGATAGTTAGCCAGTATTAGTGTTTTAAGGTTTGCAAAGCACTTTCCATGTATCACAATGTTTGATCTTAGTACCCTCCGAATCAGGTGCTCTTCTTACCCCCATATTACAGGAGATACTAGGACCAGTGCTGAACATTGGGGAGGACACATAAAGATGGGGGCCCACAGCTAATGGCATTAGAGAAGAACCATCCCAACTCCTCAGGGGACCCCTAGAGCCCTCGCAGCCTTGACTTGCAAGTGAGAGTGGGCATTGAGATAGGGAGGCTACATGGTGGCTCTTCTTCTTGGACTGCCCATTATGGACATGGCCACACGTGCTGTGCTTTGCAAGGCTGTCCCCCGTGTCAAGAATGTACTCTCCCCACACACACTTCTATCTGAGAGAATCCTTAGCTTCCTTCAAAGCATACCTCAGCTGCCACCTTAAACATAAGGCCTTTCTTGATCCCCTGCCCTGGCTCAGGTGTCAGTGTTATCTCCTTCTTAAAATTACTTCATATAATTTTGTATTTATTTTCTAAGAAGCACAAGAGAAAGAATTCCAGATTTGGAATCGGAGGACCTGGATTCAAATCCTGGCTCAATTCCTTACTCCATGTGTTGCCTTATGTCTCTCTAGATGTCTGTTTCCTCCTATATAATTGGGCAGCAAGGTGGCTCAGTAGACAGAGTGCCAGGTGTGGAGTCAGGAAGACCTGAATTCAAATCTAGCCTCAGACACTGACTAGCTGTGTGACTCTGGACAAGTCACTTAACTTCTGTCTGCCTCAATTTCCTTCTCTATAAAATGAGCTGAAGAAGGAAATGGCAAAGGATTCCAGCATCTTTGCCAAGAAAACCCCAAATGGGCTCCCAAAGAGGTGGACATGATGGAACACTAACATTCTTCATATGTAAGCAAGAGGATTTAAGTAGATGACCTCCCAGGTCCTTTCCAACTTTGATCTAATGATATTAAGTCATTGAACCTCTCTGGGTCTCAGTTTCCTCATCGGGGAGATGAAGTAGTATTTGATAGCTTGCAAGGGTCCCTACACGTCTAAATTGATGACCTCACATTATGTGACCCAAGTGGAGCAGAAACTCCTCGAGGGGAAGAGCTGTTTTGTTTGTGTCTGTGTATTCCCCTCACGTAACAGAGTTTCAAGAGATCCTTTTGAAAATTCTCGAATGAGACTAAGCCAAAGCAAAGGAAAAGGAGATTTTCCACACCTTGGGTCTAAAGATCTGTGTGCCATCAGTGCCCGGATACAGTACAAGACAGCATTGATCAACTCCAATGGGGCCAGAGCCAGCAAGGCTGTGGTAGAGAAAGAAGGGAGGAAACAGTTGAGTTGGAAAGGAGTGGGACAGTCTTGGCTATTGACCTCTTCTTAGCATGGACACCTCTGGTGTGAAGGCTGCTGAGCCCTTTGCAAGGCCGCTCATCTACCTTTGGTGTCCACCTTCCGCCCAGCTCTCAGCGGTGGCTCCAAGAAGCTGGAGCATGCATGGTGGTCACATTCTGGGCTAAACCAGGTTAAGGGTGATTGACAGGTCTCAAACCCATCAGTGAGGTAGGGAATGTCCACCCCAAGCATGTGACAAATGGGCAAATGAGAACAATGTGTTCCAACAGCAATGAAGGCAGCTGAAGCATGTGCTGTGAAATGCTGAGAGTTTGGTCAGACATTGAAGACACCATGGTCATCTACTGCATCTGGAGCTATCATCAGTCATCCTGACTTTTGTCTTGCCACTGTACTTCAACGACTCTAGAAGAGAGAGTGAGGATGAGGACTTTGTGCAACTCTGCCTCCCTTAAGTCCAACTCATGTGCAAGTCAAGACATCACCCCATGATGTCACTAGTCCTCTTCAAAAACAAAGAATGAACAACAAAACCTTGGACGGCTTGTTACAGCCCTGAGCGGGACCTATGTAATGAGCTGCATTTACCTCATAGAGCTGGGATGGAAGAGACTTTACTCATCCTCTCATCTTGGGTGGTAATGAGAAGACCTACGTTCAATCTGGCCTCTATCACATACTGGCTGTGTGACCTTAGACCTCTCTGAGACTAAGGTTCCTGATACTATAGGCCATAAAATGGACTATAACAAGCCTTGTCCTGCTTGGCCTAGCTTCTGTTATCAGAATCAAATGAGAGCCTGCCAACCAAGTACTCAGGTAACAGTAAAACATGACACAAATGTCTTCTCAATGGAGCTTTGTATCCCCAGCACCAAAGACACAGGAAGCACTTACATATTTATCGACTTGAAGTGAATTGATTCCATCCCAATCTCTAAGGTAGCCCAGCCCATTAATATTCACATGTTTGAAAACCCCAGTAACTGTCTATTTTCAGTTGTGGGTTATCTCCAGAGAGCTATGATCAGACAGTAGCCAGACATTCCCTGGATCTGTCCTAGCCACATTCTTAAAATGATAGAGCTGGGACGCATTTAGGGTTAGAAAGATCAGCAGAGAATTTGTGTTAAAACTATGGGTAAATATAAAGAATTACCCTTTGTTTTTTGATAATACATTCTTCCATTTTTTAACGGTTTAGGCCTGTGAGAAACTCATTGCGTGGAAACTCCCTTTAGTTCAGCTATAACTTGGGTACCCTAACGTATTAAGTGATTTGTCTACAGTCACCCAGCTAGACAGTATGTGTCAGGGGTAGAACTTGAACCCAGATCCTCCTGACTCCGAGGTCTGCCCCCTGGGTATTACAGCACACTATAGCTCATGCCTTGTTATATATCAAAATTGTTTATTAAATGGACTTGAATTATTGTTTGGGTGGAGAGATTGCCCTCTAAACTTAAAAACTGATGTTTTCAGAGAGTGGTTGAATAAAGTGGTTGTCAATTGTGTAAGTTATTGAAAGCTGTTCACATAGAGAGCTGGACAAAGTGCCCCAGCTGCCCAAAACTTCCAAACAGTGCTTCCAAACAGAATCTTGAACAAATGCTGAAGTACAAGTCTTTAAGGTAACCGAGTCAGTCACAAGTCAGTAGATTTCCCAAGTGCCTCCTTGCCCTTTTGTGTCTTCCTCCCACAAGCACCCACATTGGTGAGACCATCCTCATTGGATCTGATAAAACCAAACAAAAACATGTCTCTCACCTTGGGAAAGCTACTTATCAGAGGAAGGCTGGACTTGTGCTTCAGCCTCACTTATGGTAATCGGTAATCAGAGCTGAGCTGATCCTATTTATAATACCCTTCCTCCCCCCACCACACTCTCTGTGACAGCTGCTTACTTTGGACTCAACTGAGAAGAATATTCTGCTGCAGTCTAACTTGCTAAAAATGTCCAGCTCGGACTGTCTTCCTGACTACCCGCTCCACTCGGATCTGGTGAAGAGATTAAAGTCCTCCCTGGAAGCCGGGGATGAGAAGGCAGTGCTGGATTTGATCTGTACTGAAGTGAAGCATGTGAATGCTATTATTGAACTAGCCAATGATGACTGGATGAAAGAGCCCGATGCGCCTCTGCACCCCTTGGTTCTAGTAGGTAACTGGAATGAATGCAATGGATCTGAAAGCATGAAATGCCAAGCATGTCGGTGGCTGGCTGGCTATCATATCTGGCTCCCAATGGGCGACAATGTCCAGGAGAGAAAGGAGGGCAGGTGATTGAGGGAAGGAGAATGTGTGTCACTTGAATACCTCGTTGTCTTTTAAAAGTAACTCAGCTCTTCCCAAACAAACCTCCAAGCTGGGTGGCGCATTCCTTTGCTCCCTCTCACAAATAGCTTGCTGGGCTCCTAAAGGCGTGGGCATGGGCACGAGAGCTAGACAAGTCTTGTCCCTTCTGTTCAGTGCTCAGAAAATCACTGGAATAAAAGTCTTGGTGATGTCCTTGAAATGTTCTTTGGGCTCTTCTCTATTGCGCATGCCTTCTCAAGTTTTCTGATAAAGGAGTATCTCTGATCATGAAGAAGATGCATTTCCAGCAAGATACTTGGTTTTCAGAAAGTTAGTGGCAGAAGGAGAACTATAGCAAGGGAAAATGGGTATAGCAAAAGGTATTGGGTTTGCAGTCAATGGGCTTGAGCTCGAATCCTGACTGTCACTGTCTGTGTGGCCCTGGACAACTCACTTAACCCCTCTGGGCTTTGGTCTCCTCTGTAAAATAAGACGGTTGTATTGGATGGCCTCTGGGGTTCTTCCAGCTCCAAAACTAGGATTCTGTTTCCCCTGCTGCATTTCAGAATATGGACTCACTCCCACTGACCTTCAGTGGTCAGGAGATACGGAACATTTGGGCCACAGGAGACTCACAGACTTTGTAATAAGTGAAGCATGGAGGGCTTGCACAGTGTCTATGGAGGGAGCACCCACTCCAGCAAAATCCTTGAAAATCCTGGTTTGGGAGAGCAATGTCTCTCCTTGGGCCACTTTGGAAAGTGATGAGAAGCAGGGAGAGGCTGAGAAGCCCTGAGCTCCTTCCCTTGAAGGCATGAGGGGAGAGCCAAAAAGGCGGCCTGTAATCCGATCCTCCTCGGTCATTCCTTCTGACTACTCAATCAATTGATCCATAAGCACTTATCAAAGGGCCCCAGTGCCAGGCATTGTGCCATGTGTGCTGGGAAAAACAAAGACAAAACAAAAGAGTTCTAGCCCTCAATGTATTGGAAGAAAAAGCATGAACTTAAAATGACTATATACAAAACAAATATGAGATAATTTGGGGGGTGGCATTCACACAGCACTCCAGCTGGAGGTTCCACCAAAGAGGCAGACAAGCATCCTCCCTGTGCGACTCTTGTGCGTGTCTTCCCATGAGTTCATCACAAGGGGCCCACCCAATATGATGGGGGCCTTCCTTTCAAGGATATTAATAGAGCATGGCTCTGCCCATGGTTATCCTTCATTCCCGTGACCAACTCATCTTTCCTGGTCATGCAATTCTTCGATGACATTTTGCCTGCCCGATTCCCTGTTTGAGCTATGATGTTGCCTTCTTCTGCTTACCATGCATGTTTCCATCACCTTCTGAGGAAACCTCTACTTCAGTCCTTTGGAGCCCATATCATTTCATTATTCAGTCATGCAATATTACCGGAAGCCTATGAGTGTGAGGGCCTTTGTCTCGGAAAGAAGGTTGGAGGGGGCATTTGAAGCATTGCCCCATTTCCCAAAGGCAATCCAGCCAGCCCCCTTTCTTTGGTGAAATTCTGGGCTCACTCAGTTTCTATTTGCAGAATCTGTCCATGGCAATAGACACAGATGCACCAGTTCAATGAGTTGTATGTCCCACTGTATATAGAAAATAAATATTATTCCTATGCTTAGTGCTTTTTTCTGAATTGTACAAAAAGAGCAGCATAAAGGATGTCTAAACATAGACGTATCTTGAAGGGTCATAGATTTTGAAAGGGAACTTGGAGGCCACCTAGTCATGGGATCAGAGCGTTGTCCACCTACAACTGAAAATGACTTTGTCATCTACTTAAATTCCTCTTCTTACAAAGGGAGAAACTGAGGATCAGAGGGCTTACATGACTTAGGGTCATAGGATTTAGGCCAGGAAAAGACCTTAGAGGCTATTAAGTCTGATCCCATCACTTTACATATGGTGAAACTGAGGCACAGACTACTGAAGTGATTTGCCCAGGGTCATATAGCTAGCAAGTATCTGAGAGGCCAAATCGGAACTCAGATCTTCCTGATTACAGGTCCAGTACTCTATGCACTGTACCATCTAGCTGCCCACTTGCCTAGATGGAAAGTAAAAGATCAGAAACAGGAAAGATAGGAGCTGAATGGTGAAAGACCCAAGAAAGAGAAAGGAAGACAAATTGAAAGAAGGTCGCAAGATGGCTGGTCAAGGGCTAGGGCTAATCATTGCCTGGAAGGAGATAATTCTCCTTCCAAGGGGAGCCCACTCCTCAGGATGGGGCCACTGCAATGAATGCTTGTATAAATCAATGAGGTGAAAGAGGAACTTATTGGAAAGTTAAGGGATTATCCCACCAGCAGCCCCAAGTTTTATTTTTCTCATGAGAGGAGAGTCTAAAACACAGGGTAGTGCCATGAGGCTGGAGAACTGGAGGACCCTGGGAATAGGTGGGATTCATTGTAGCAATTGTTTATGGACTACTCTGAGATCTTTATGTGTTTACTGCATTGTCTATGAAGTGGAATAAAGGCTGTCCTATATCTGTACTATGCATTGTTGCTTTGAGTGCTTGTTTAGGCAGGTTCTGGAGATCCTTTTGCACACATCTACAGAGACCTCAACATGTGCTATAATAGTCTATAATGGTCAAGTTATATTCTGAGATTTCCCAGAAGGTACTTTGAAGGGGAGAACATGACCAAGAGAGACACAATTTGGACTCTCCCCCTTAACCCCTGACAAGACAGGACGAGTTTCATGTTAAGTCCAGATATTAGAAAACAGGGTTGGAGATTGTGTGTATATTGTTCTAATGGCCATTTCATTGTATGTATCTTCTCTGTCTGAGTGTCCATATCTGAGTTTCCACAGTCTTAGACCTTGAGCTATTAGATGACAGTGACTAGGTGTGGCTAAAACTCCTTGTACAGCATGCGGTACAACACTGCGCACCCCTGGGTAGTATGAACAGTTGTGGTTCAGTTATTTCAGTTGCATCCAACTCTCCATGACCCCATTTGGGATTTTCTTAGCAACCTTCTAGTGAGTGGATTCATAAGACAAACAAAAATCAAGTTTATGAAAACTCACTGGCATCATTAGTTAGAAACAAATAGTGGGCAGAAGTTTCCCAGCCAGAATAGTCCAGATCATTGGTCAAAGACTGCCATGATACCATGAGGCCTCTACCCTCTAGTCTTTCCTTAGAGGTCTTATTCCTATGATTTTAGCTGCTGCCTCTTTGTAATTGAATTTCAAATCTGTGTCTCTAGCTCAATCTTCTCTTCCAAATTCCAGACTCACATTCCCTACTGCCTACCAGAAATTAATAGTATATGATCTGTTGTCCCAAGGAACTCAATATATCAAAAACTTAGCTTACCATCATTGCCCCAAAATGAGCTTTCCCTCTGTACTTTCTCAATCTCTGTCAATTCTCCTAAGTACCATTCTCCCAGTATTTAGAATTGAATTCTTAAGATCATCTTCTCCTTCTCCTTCCTTGCTTCCCAAGGCTAATTCATCACTGAGCACTGTCAATTTGAGAAGAATAGTTAACACATCGAATGACAGTTGGGATCCAAAATGATTAAGCTGAATTTAATAAGATGAAATGTGATGGGGATAAATATAAAGTCTTATACATGGGTTCAAAAAATCAATTTCTGAAGTGCAAGGTGGGGGATATGTAGCTGGAATGAAAAAATATTAGGAGGTTTTGGTAAATTGGAAGCTCAGTATTAGTCACCAATGTGGTTTATCAGCCAAAAGCAGAATGTGTGTATAATCTATATCTAATTGTTTATCATCTCAGGGAACAGAGAAGAAAGGGAGGAAGGGATAGAATTTGGAATTCCAATTTTTTTAATGAAGGTTAAATTTTGTTTTTACTGGGAATCTGAAAAAATAAAATACAAAAGTGTTCACATTTTAAAAAAGAAGAATGTGAACACAGAGCACGTTAAAAGAGAGATACTGTTCAGTGGGGAGAGGCCAGTTCCTAAGCTAAATTTACCCTGTTCAGACACAATCTGGAATGCTGTGTTTGTCTCTGAGGGGCACTGCATTTGTAGGAAGAACAACGACAAGGCCTAGCCTAGAGGAGGGCGAATGACCAGGAGATAAAGAGCCTTCACATCATGGCATAAAATGCATTGCTGAAGGAACTTAAGAATATTAACCTGAAATAAAGAAGACTCTCGGGAACATGAGAGCTCTCCTCAAGTACCTTCAGGGAAAATATCAGGAAAAGGCATTAGGCTCATTCTACTTGACTCCAGCAGGCAAGGGGTAGAAGTGACACAGAGATGGATTTAGGCTTAACATGAGAAAACTTCCTAAGAATGAGAGCCATCCAATGGAATGGGCTGTGCCTAGGGAGGCAGTGAGCCCCCCTCCTTGAAAGTCTTCATACAAAGGCCATAGGATCATTTATTCAGCATGTTGTAGAGCTAACTCCTATTTAGCTATGGAAGGAAGGAAGGAATGAAGGAAGAAGGGAGGGAGGGAGGGAAGGAGAAAGGGAAGGAGGGAAGGAGAGAGGGAGGGAGGGAAGGAGGAAGGAAGGAAGGAAAGAAAGAAGGAAGGAAGAAGGGAGGGAGGGAGGGAAGGAGAAAAGGAAGGAGGGAAGGACAGAGGGAGGGAGGGAAGAAGGAAGGAAGGAAGGAAAGAAAGAAGGAAGGAAGAAGGGAGGGAGGGAGGGAAGGAGAAAGGGAGGGAAGGAGAGAGGGAGGGAGGGAAGAAGGGAGGGAGAGAAGGAAGGGTAGGATGGAGGGAGGAAGGAAAGAAAAAGAAAGCAATTCCATCAGAATGTGTGAATGGTCCCTATCAGCTATTTGGTCCTGAATGATCATTTACACTTCCTAAACCCGGATTTCCTATAAAATGGAGGTGGAACACTGTGCTGCCTGACTTGTAGGCTTATTTTGTAAACCCTGAAGCACCACAGAAATAGGAGGAATTAGTATTATTATTAATTATCGCTTCCACCCAAAAAAATGCTTATTTTCACATTTTGGTTCACCCAGATCTACATTACCCGGTTGAGGATAGTCCATTGTCTTCCTTTCTTTTTTTGGGGATGATGGGAGCCAGAAGAAAATCCTGGATGAGAGGAGGGGAGATTGGGTTAGGCCAATTCCCCTCCCCTCACCACATTCTCCTGTAATCAGAGGCCGAATGAGACAACTGATTACTAATTGCCATTATTAAAGGTGTCAGCATTCCATGATTTCATGGCTGATCTGTTAGAAGAAAGTCAAGATGGCACTTGAATTCCTGATTGAAATAGGAAACGAGGTGCCTGAAGTTGTGTTTGGAGTCGTTGGACCTACACACCTAGAAGTAAGTAAGTGAAGACATGGCGATGGAGGCTGTTTGTTAAAAAGCCCCTCTGCTGCCAGGAGAGCTAGAGAGGAGCTTACAAACACACACTCAGTTCCTCATTTCAAAGGACAGGACAGAAGAGTAATAACAGGACAGGGGACTGACCCTTGACTCAAGAGGCAGAAGACCCAGCTTGGAATTCTGGCTTTGCCTCTGACCTTGCACAACTTCCTGGGACCTCAGTTTTCTCATCAGAAGAATGGGAAGCTTGAACTAAATGGTCTCTTTGATCTATTCCACCTGGAATCTCTGTTCCTATCACCATTTAGCCACCAAACCCTTGCATTCTGCCCCTGAGACACCAGGCTGTAATTGGTGAGCTTTCACCCACTCTTATCAGAGCCAGACATTCCCTCCACTTCCAGGCCATCTCCACATCACACCCTGCTGCACACCCTCTTTCCCAGCTCCCCTTGATGTACTCCTCAAGGGCTGGTGCTGCCACCATCTTGTTTTTATTTGTGTCACACACACACACACACACACACACACACACACACACAGAGTACAGTGCCTGGCAAATAGTAAATGTTTAAATAATCTGTCTATCTTTCTATCAAGTGAGAGGACTGAAATAGATGATTCCCAGGAAGCTTCTAGTTCTTAATCCAGGAGTATAAGACTTAATTTGGCCTCAGTTTCCCTACCTGTAAAATGAAGGGATTTAAGTAGATTGTTTCTAAGACCCCTTCAAGCTCTTAAATGTGAGCCCTCTAAGAGGAAAGTGCTGGATCTGGAGTTCAGATGCCTCTATTCAAATCCTCTCCCAAGCCCTCGATGAACTGGGTGACTACTCAGAGCCCCCACTTCCTAATCTGCAAAATGCTTGTGCTGTCTCCTTTGCAGAGCTATTGGGTGGAAAGTCCTTTATAACTGTAATGATACAGTAGAAATGAGAGTTGTTATTATTATCCAGATAAGGATTGGTCCTGGATTCCTCAGCTGCATCACCTAAAAGTAGGAGGAGAGTGGAATAATGACGGAAGCTGACTGCCCCTGGGACCTGGGGCAGCATCTGGGGAGGGATTGGGCAGGGCTGCTAGGCTGAGGTACAACTCCGGAGGAAAGGAAGCATGCCCTGTGGCACTGTAAGGTTTAAAGCTATCAAGGGGGAGGGAAGATCCCCCAGGATGAGCTGAAGGTACAGGAAGGAAAGGACATGTGGAGAACTGCTGTAGTTCCCTCCAAATTTTCCATCTGGGGCAAAGCCCAAGTTATCATGTCCTAGTTACAGCTCTAGTAATAACCAGGGCCTCCTTTAGAGCCCATATGGCAAACCTGTCAAAATCTAGTGAGTTTTACAGGACAAAAGAGGCAGTGTGGAGTGATGGAAAGAGTCCTGGACAAGGAGTCAGGAGAGACCCGGGTGTGAATCCAGACACATATTATGTAGCCAAGAAAAACCCCTTTCCTCTTTCTGAGCTTTGGTTTCCTTATCTTTAAACAGCAGGTCAAGAGTTGCAATGTGAATGTCACAGGGCTATTGTGGAGAAAGATTGTGTGCCTTAAAACCCAGCAGTGATGAGTGCTATTAATTTGTACAGGACTGTAAGCTCCTTGAGGGCAAGCTCATGGTAAACACTTTGAACATGCTTGTTGAGTTATTGTTAGGGTGAATGGAAATAGAATTAGGGGAAGGGAAGGGAGGGGTTGAGTTAGCGTGGAAGGCTGAGTTCAGTGACTTTTTCTCACTAGAATGCCTGCAAACTTTCTTTGAGGGGAAAGTGCAATCGATGACATCCAACCTCACACCTCCATCTTGTAGAGTCCCTGGCTGCCTCCAAAGCACCTCAAAGGTGCCATCTCTCATACAGGAGCTTCCCTGATCCCTCCACTGGTTGGACTTTCTCCTTCTTGGGATCACTTGAATCCCTTTGATTATACTTTGTATTTATCCACTTGTGTACACATATCAGGTCTCTCTCGTCAGTTGTTTGAAGCTGGGGTTTCCTTTCTGTCTTTAGTCCCCAACACCGGAGCAGTGCCTCAGACAGAGGAAGTGGCAGACTCATCAGTCTAAATCTAGGCCATGGAGGCCAGCCTCAACTCCACTATACAAATAAGGGCAGAGTGGGCAAAGGCAGTTAAGTAACTTGCTCATGAACGCACAGGAAGGAAGCATCAGAAGTGGGATTTGAACCCAGATCCTTCAGAAGTCACATTTTCCACTCCACCTTGCTAGTACTTAAGGAATGCTTGCTCATTTGAATGGCTCAAACCATGCTTTAGTACCATGAAGTACTAATAGTAGACCCTTAGCCTATGAGAGTCAGGCTCCACAGCTCCTACACTTGGGCTCTTACTGTTTACCCTAACTACTGGCCAGGACCATTGAGTCCATCCATCCATTCATGTACTCATTGTGCAAGGTTAAGACCAAATCCTGTTGGAGGGAGAAGAATGAGTTAAGTTATACAGTTCACACCTTCAAGGACCTAGCTAGTCTAGAACGAGGCTGAATGGGGTGTACCTGTGAGACCCGTATAGGAGTGTTGGGGCAAGATCCATTCATCTCAGAGATCAGGGCTGGCTTCCTGCTAAAGGTATCCAAAGTCTTGCTGCTGCCCGTTCGTTTCAGTCATGTCCGACTCTCGGTGATCCCATTTGGAGTTTTCTTAGCAAAGACTCTCGAGTGGTTTGCCATTTCTTTTTCCACCTCATTTTACAGACCAGGAAACTTAGGCAACCAGGGTTAAGTGATTTACCCATAGTAAGTGTCTGCGACTAGATTTGAAACCCAAAGTCTACATGAAACAATTCTCAACCACAATTCCAGAGGACTCATGATAAAGTATGCTGTCCACCTCCTGGTAGAGATGAGGAACTCAGGGACATAGTCATTGCCTCTTTGGAGGGAAAGGAGAAAAGAGCCTTGAAAAATTTTTGCATGGACAGGGTGGGAGATGGATAATGATTTAGCAAAGGGCACTGAGAAGGAGCCACTGGACAGGTAGGAGAAGAAGCAAGACATGCAAGAGTGACCAGAAGAGACAGAAGAGCTGGAATTCAAAGCCAACTGAGTGATCCAGGATATCCAAACCTACAAAGAGTTCAAAGCAGATGAGGACAAAGGGCAGACTATGGAACTTAGTCCTTGGGAGATTTTTGGTGACCCTGGACATTCCCAGTCAGGTGGAGATTGTGAGGCATCATAAAGGGAGTGGACTGTGAGGGAGTAGAAGCACTGAATGTAGACCTTAGAGGAGGTGGCCATTGAAGAGAAGAATGTGGATAATAGTTGTAGGTGTGGCAGGTCAAGTGAAGGTTTCTTAATGATAGGAAAGATCTAGGGATAGGCAGACCCCACGTTACTGAGCTTTACTTTATTGGGCTTTGCAGACATTGTGTTTTTTTACAAATTGAAGCTCTGTGGCAACCCTGTAATGAACAAGCCTATTGGCACCATTCTTCCAGCAGCAGCGGGGCACATCATGCCTCTGTGCCACATTTTGGTAATTCTCACAATATTTCAGACTTTTTCATTCTTATTACATCTGTTATGGTGATCTGTGAGCAGTGATCCTTGACGTTAATATTGTCATTGTTTTGGGGTACCATGAATCAGTCCCACATAAGATGGCATATTTAAACGCTAAATGTTGTGTGTGTTCTGACTGCTCCATCAACCTGCCATTCCTTATGTCTCTCCTTCTCCTCAGGTCTCCCTATGCCCTGTGACACAACAACATTGAAATTAAGCCAATTAATAACCCTACAGTGGCTTTGAACAATGTGTTCAAGTGAAAGAAAGAGTCAATCTACATGGCAAACTTCCTTGTTGTCTTATTTTGAGAAACTGCCACAGCCACCCCCAACTTTCAGCAGCCCCTGCCCTGAGCAGTCAGCAGCCATCGACATGAAGGCAAGATTCTCCACCAGGAAAAAGATTCCAACTCACCAAAGGCTTAGATGATGGTTAGCATTTGTTAGCAATAAAGTATTTTTAGTTAAGGTATATACATTTTTAGACATAATGCTATTACACACAATATACTGCAGTATACTGTAAACATAACTTATACGCACTGGGAAACAAAAAAAATTCACGTGACTCACTTTATTCTGATGATCTGGAACCAAATCTGCACTATCTCTGAGGTGTGTCTGCATATTTATAGGCAGAGGGGAGGGAACCAGAGGATGAAGAGATATTGAAGTCGGGAAAAGATGTGGATTATTAAGGGGTCAAACTCCCAGAGGAGGCTGGAAAGGATGAGATCAAGGAAAGTAGAGAAGTTGGCCTTGGCAAAGGGATGGATCACGTCTTCCTTTGAGAGTGGAGGAAAAGGAGAGAGACAGAGACAGAGACAGAGAGAAGGGGGAGAGAGAGAAAGGGGGCTCATGGGTGCAGATGTTGACAGGATCCCAGTTTAGAGTTGGGGAAAGGGAGGAAGCGAAGCAATGGTAGCCATGTGGGTCTTTGAACAGGAAAGTGAGCTTGACTGATATGAGAATTAGAAAAATTTTCTTGGCAGCTCTGTGGAAGATAGGGTAGAGAGGGGAAAGACTCGAGGCAAAGAAGCCAATTAGGAGGCTCTTGAATGAGTGCAGATGACAGGTAATAAGGGTCCAACCTTGAGTGATGGCCATGTAAGCGAGGAGGAACGGACAGATTGAAGACACATGTGGTGTGGAGATAGAGTAGACGACAATAAGAAATGCTCCCATTTAAGCTGACACATCAAGGTTTGCAAAACACTTTACCAGCACTATTTCCTGTTAGGAATGACCCTGCTAGGTCAGTGCTATCATTATCCCCATGTTACAGAGGGGAAAACTGAGGCTAAGAGAAGTTAAGTGACTTGCCCAACGCCACATGCTAATAAGTGACTGAGAAGCAGGATTTGAACTCAGCCCTTTTTAACTCCAGGAGAGTCTACAATGACTCTGAGATCATGAACCTTATTGAGCAGAAGAATAATGAGGCCTTAATTAGAAACAGGAAGGCCTGAAGAAGGAGAAGGGAAGAGATCATGAGTACCACCTTCAGCATGCAGAGTTTGATGGGCCTGTGGAACATAGAAATGGAAGTGTCCAGTAGAGAGCTAACATAAAGGAGTGGAGCTCATCACTGAGCTCTTACTGTGCCAGATCCAGTGCTAAGCACTTGAGACATATAATCCCCTCCCAATTACTTTGTTTCCTCTTTGTGTGCATCCTGTGTCTATTTATTCACATGGAAGCTCCTTGAGGGCCAGTGTTGTTTTCTCTTTGTATCCAAAGTACGTGGGGTGCATAATAGATGGCGCTCACTAAATGCTTGTTGGCTGACTGACTAGGGCTCTCCTCCCAAGTTACTTTGTAGCTTTCTGTACTATGTATACACATATATGTTGTTTCTCTCTTGAAGGTCCTTGAAAGCTGTTCCACTAAGGTCTTTATCTGTCTAATGACTAGTACAATCCCTGGCATATGCTAGGTGCTTAATAAATGCTTGTTGAAAGAATTCGTCTACGAGTGCAGATGCTCCTGTTGAAAAGTTTGCAAAGACAGAACTGTTTGTCTTTCATTTCCTTAGATGTTGGTCTTGTTGTTTCTGTCTGTGGCCTTCATGAGTCTGACCCTGTGTGCTGAGGCCATCCAAAACCAAAACCAAAAAAAACTGAGAAGAGAACACTGGAGAAAGAAATTAAGGCAGGAGAGCTTGGCCCAGTGGAAAGAATATTGAATCAAAGGACTTGGGTTCGAATTATGACTCTGCTACTTAAAAACTCTGGGACTTCAGGTAAGAAACAGCCTCTCTGAGCCCCGGTTTCCCCTTCTGTAAAATCAGGAGTCTGGGCTGGATCATGCGACCATAGGTTTAGAGCTACAAGGGCCCTCAGAGATCATTTCCTGCCACCTCCTCATTTTACATAGGAGAGACCCCAGGTCCAGTGGCACTTGCCCGAGGTAATAAGGTTTGGGGATGGCATTAAACGTTTGGCTCCGAATCCATTATGAGAGCAGTGAGTGACAAAGATGGCACCCCGTGTGTTTTCCCCCAGCCCTTCCCCACTCTCTATGTTTGAAGCCCCCTCTCCATGAGGGGATTGGGGGTCGAGAGACCCTGCTCTGAGCTCAAAGAAATTAGAGCCTCCTAAGTGCTTATAAATCAACCTCTAACGACAGCAGCCCAGCACCAGCCTGAGCGCTGCCCTTATTACCGTGATTCACAAGCCAGGAAAAGCTCCGAAATTATGCAGAAATTATTGTCCCATCTCCTTAATTAACGCTGATTGCGGAATTCTTGCTCAAGTCCTTGCGAGCAGACTCAATTATGCGCCGCCTGCACTGATTTGCCCAGATCAAGTGGGATTTATTAGGAATACACTTCCCGGCAATAACAGCAGATTACCTTTGAATATTGTTAATTCATTTAGGGAGAAAATGGCTCCAGTCGAAGAACTGGCTGGAGGGGCCGAAAAGGGGCCTCCCAACCCTGAGAACCACAGGATTCATTTGCTGTCCCCGAGACATTTCTGGGAGGCTGTTTGTCCCATGAATACGGTGCTTGGGACTGGAAAGGTATGGGATGGCTGCGTCAGCCCTGGGGCAGTGGTCATGCTGGACAAGGAACCCCCAAGGGTTGAGTCGCCCTTCCTTTCCCCCAATCAGCTGTGGGACCCAAATCAGGATATTGGAGTCCAGACTATGGAAGGATAATAGATGCTGATGCTGATGCTGATGCTCCTTCAATCCTGGGGCTCCTTCAGCCCCTCCACGGCACAGATCGTGGTATCCCAGCATGGGCTCGCTGGCCTCTCGAGCATTATGTACCTGAACAAGAATTCTGTCTTCAGCTTCTCTGCCAAAGGGTCATCCAGCCTCTGCTTGGAGACCTGCAGGGAGGGGAGCACACAACCGCGGTGGGAAGCCCACACCCCCTAGAATAGCACTGTCTTAGAAAGCTTTTCTGGACATGAGCCCAAACTAGCCCCTTAGAGATATCCTGTCCTCTTGTTTTTATTGGTGACACTGGATGACAGTGTGGGGATGCAAAAAATACAAAAACAAAAAACACCATGATCGGTTAGACAATTGGACCGAATCTTGTAAGATGGAATTTTATAGGCAGAAAAATGTCTCAGTAAAATGGATTCCAAAATCATCTTAAGCACAACATGGAAGAGGCATGACTTGATAGCCATCTGAAAAAGATCTGAGGGTTTTAATGGACTGCAAGCTGAAAACATGTCAACAGTGTAATATGGAAGCCAAGAAGCCTAATACAGCTTAACAATTCCTTAACAGAGTTCTGCACGGGAGGTTTGTGTATCTTTGTCTGTGTATCCTGGGTCTTAGCTGGGTGCTGGGCACACAGGAGGCACTTATTAAATCCATGTTGATTAATTGATTCATTGGCCAAGGCGGTGATAACTGCATAGATTTAGAGTTGTAGGGGACCTCCTCTAATCATCTAGCCCTGTTGTCCTATCATTTCAGGGGTGTCCGACTCTTCGTGACCCCATTTGTGGTTTACGTGGCAAAGATACTGGAATGGCCTGCCTTTTCATTCTCCAGCTCATTTTACAGTTGAGGAAACTGAAACAGACAGAAGTTAAGTGACTTGCTCAAAGTCATACAACTAATAAGTGTCTGAGGCTGGATTTGAACTCAGGTCTTCTTTACTCCAGGCCTGGCGCTCTGTACACCATGGCACCACCTAGCTGCCTAATCATTTAGTCTAACTCTCCTATTTTATAGGAGAAAGTGAAACCCATAGAAGTTAAGCAACTTAGTCCATGGTGACAAAGTCTGGACTTATACCTGGGTCCTCTGACACCAGACTACATTGAGCTTACACACGCTCAATGAATACTGAAAATCTTTTTGTCCATTATAAAGAACTGTGGCAGCGAGAGTCCTCACACCTGGTATTGAGAGGGATAAGTGCGGAGGGACAGTTCCTTGAAGCCTCCAAGCCTGTGTGTTCTGGTTAGTGTGGGTAGGCCATGCACCTGGGCAGATTGCAACCCCTTTACAGCTAGCAATTATTCTTTGAAAGGTTTTGGGTCTGAAAAATCCATCCTCTTGTGGCAGCCTGGGGATGACCATACACAAAGTCTGGCACTCAAAGCCTTCCAACCAAGAAGGACCCACCATAGCCTGTGTGCCTCTGGCTTGTCCCTCAAGTCACCACCTATGTCAGAGCAGACCTTGGGTAGAGGACTCCAGCACAGATGACCATAAGAGGGAATCAGAAGCAGAGCCATTGGTGTTTCCATTTTCAGTGATGAGAGCACCTCCCTAGGGTACACATAGAGCTGACCCATGACACAGCTTGAGGTCTGTAGATAAGAGAGCAGTAAAGAGGCTCAGGTTTGAGTGCTGAGCTTTGTCTATACTGGGGGCATCAGCAGCTGGAGGACTGGAGGGTGTGGGGGAGCAGAGCACACTCTGCCACAGGATGCCAATGAGTTCTCCTAATAATGTGAAATCAGAGCAGACAATCTAAGTCATTATTAATAGATTCACTTGATCGAAGGACGTAAAACGTTTTAATGTTCTGTTAAATGAGGTGTGCGGCACAAACATTGGTATTCAGGAGGAAGGTTAAGATACTTTCATATCTTAGAAATTAATGTATATGTGACTAGTACTGGGGTGGTTGAGTGTGTGGCTGTTTGCACATGTGTGTGTATGTATGGATGTGTTTGTACATGTGCTTTGCATGTGTTTACATGATTCCATATGTTTCTTTGTGTATCGTGCTGTGTATGTTTCTGTATTTGTGTGTACGTTTTAAGTGCAAGTATGTGTATTTTGTGTATTCGTTTTCCTAATTTCTATGTATTTCCTGTATCTATATGTTTTATATGTATAAGTATGTATTTTCTATGTATGTGTTTTGTGTGTATGTGATTTAGAAGTGTCAGATTTGTCAGAAGTGTACAATTATATGTTATAGTTGTATTTTCTGTGTTTGTTCATATCTATGTGTTTGTGTGTTTGTCATATGCATGTTGTTTGTGTACATGTGTTTCCATGTGTAAGTTTTATATGTGTGTGATATATGTGTATTTTGTGTTTTTGTGTTGTGTGTATATATTGTATATATGTCTGTGGAGGGGGTTGAGATGTCTGATTATATGTCATAGTTGTTTGTTCACATGTTTGTGCATGTGTGTGTTTCCATGTATTTGTTTTGTATATATTGTGTGGACTTATATTTGTGCACATGCATGTTTTGTTTATGTATGATGTATGTCTATGATTTGTATTGTATGATTATACATTGTATTTTATTATTGTGTTTTGGGTGTGTTCATATGTATTTGATTGTGTGTTTCTATATCATGTTGCTTGTTTATCTCTATTGTGTGTATCCTTATGGTTGTGCAATGGTGTGTATGGTTGTGTGATTACATATATGTTTGTGTGTGTGCATTGTGATTGTCCCTTCATGTTATCATCCATGTATGTCCTATGACTGCCTGCTGCCCATTCAAAACTCAAGCACTTTTTTCTTTAGAAATTGAAAAAAGGGGAAGGAAGGATGGAGGGGAGAGCAGAGGTGTAGAAGGGATAAAGGAAGCCCACCAGAAAGCTGGGGTTATTGGGAGAAATCACACCAACAGTATAATAGTCCAGCTCAGCTCCCAGCTCCTTCCACAAACAAGGCCACAGCAGTACCCATAAGACCTGCGGCACAAAGTGCCACATTGGGGTCAAGAGGGTTCAAAATCCAAACAGGTTGACTGCAGGGAGAGGAGCCCTCCAGTTGGTCCCTGGAAGCAGCATTGGTTGAAATTGGGCCCTTGCTCTGAGACTTGCCAGGATAAAGGGTCCTTCTCCCCATTTCCCTAGGAGAAAAGAAAGCAGCAATGCTCTGCCACTTAGCCCTCAGGACCTGGCTTCATGGAAGCTGACAGGCAGTGTGAGGGCATACTGAAACTGAGTTCTGCATTCAGTTCATTCCAAGAAGCTTGTCTGGGCCATCATGAGGAATGCCACCCCAGCTTATCCATGGTAGCTGTTGGGGGAGCTGGGCATGCATCACATCAGTGGCAGGAAACAACAGCTACCCAATATGGCACTCCTGAGTGGGACAGTGGAGGGGGGCAAGGCAGGCACTCCTTTTTCTCAGATACTTGTGTTCCATTCACCTCCTGGGCTAGGGTCAGATACCAGCTTCAGACAAGTCCAGACACAGTCCTGTTGAACATGAAGCCAAGTAAATGCTAGTGGGGGAGTACACCAATCCTAAGTCATCTAAGACCCCACCTGGACAGGACCATAGAGGTCATCTAGTGCATAGTCATCTCTTTTCAAATGAAGAAACTGAGGCCCAGAGAGTTTCCAAGGTCACACAGGTAGCAGTAGCAGAAGTCAGATTTGAACCCAAGTCCTGCATGTGCAAATTCATTACTCTTTCCACCCCACTACTTCTTGCTGTATTGGGTGCTGTGGAGAATAACTTAATAGTAGCCTAGTTGGGGAGATTCTTATGTTTAGATACTTCAGTGAATCCAGGATCTCATTGAAAAGGGATCTCCATCCATCTATTCCTTTGCATGTTGCATGGGTCTTATCCAAGTGTTTACTTCGCTGTTTCACCCACAGACCATAAGCACCTTGAGGGCAGGGACTGTCTGATTTGTCTTCCAGTGACTATACCATAGTAGATACTTAGTTTGTAGCTTGACTGGTTGGCTGATCCAGCCTCCATAGAGCTATCCAATGTCCTGGAGTCCTTCTTCTGGGTCTTGTAACTTGTGAAAGCACCAGTGTGGCCCTGGAACTGTCTATCTCTCATCCCTCCCTCTCCACCTCCTTTTCTGATGATACAATTCCTAGAGAATATCCCTTATTTAACTAGAGTGGGGGAGGGGATTTAATACGCTAGCATCTATGGAGAGCTTTGAGATTTTCAAAGATTCTAATTTGACCTTCCTAACATCATTTACATGACTTCTCACTCACAAGTCATCATGGCTAAGGTGAGACAGCTTGCTTGTGTCCAAGCTTGCTTCCTTCCATTGCCCTTTGGGTTTCCTGAAATCTTTATTGCCCCAAAATCTCCAGGAGAATCTTAAAGTTAAAAAGATGGAATTTTGTGTCCAAGGCTAGCAGCCCAGTTGGGGACATAAAAATGTGAAATAATTGGTGAGAGCAAGAGGGCAAAAAAGTGTGGATTGTGTGTTAGATCATGCTAAGGGCAGAAAGGAGCTGGAGAAAGTGGGGAGCAGCACGGGCTTCTGGGGCCAGCATGGATTCCCTGGGGAGGTGACCCTTCCAGGCTAAGGAAAATAATGATCCTCTGAGGATGCGAGACAGCAGGATGTTGGGCAGAGAGCCTTGGATTTGTAGTCTCCAGATTGGGATTCAGAAGTCCAGGCTTTGCAACTCACCATCTGCGTGATCTAGCACAAGCCGTGCCAACCTCTCTTCACCTATGACCCTATACTGCAAAGGGGGGAGGGGTGATAATATTTGCCGAGAAGAATCAAATGAAATAATGAAGATGAAGTGCTGTGTAAAACTGTTCTTATTAAATAAGGCCTGGTGGTATGTTGCAGTAGAGGCTGAAATGATGGGGGACGTCCTGGCTTCGAGGCAGGGGGGCGGCACGGGCTGAGCTGAGGACCAGCTCAGGAGTGGATGACCTGGTAGGATGCAGGGGGTGTACTTTCCTTAAAAAGTGCTCTAAGACTTGCAATGAGCTTTATAAATATTGTCTCAGCCTTGTGGAATAAATGCTATTAGCATTTTATTTATTGTTAGTTTCACAGATAAAGAAACTGACGCCAGAACATAGGATTCATCCGGGGTTATATAGCTAGTTAAGGGTATAAGGTAGGATTTGAACTCAGGTCTTCCTGATTCCAAATCCAGTGCTCAGCCCACCACACCATCTAGCGGCCTCTTCTTAGCCAAAGGTGTTCAAGCCAAGTGAATGTAAGATGTGTCTCTACCCTTTTTAAAATAAGGAATTGACTTGTCTTTAGTTCTATTTGGTTTGGTTTAACAAAAGGAAGGGAGAAACATGATAGGGGTATTTGAGTATTTGAAGGACTGTCATGAGGAAGAGGGATGAGCTTTGTGGGAAGGGCTGGGCAGATGCTTCAGGAAAGCTAATGGTTACACACACCCGCACCCGCGCACCCGCACCCGCACCTGCACCCACACCCGCACCTGCACCCGCACCTGCACCCACACCCGCACCCACACCCACACCCGCACCCACACCCGCCCGCACCCGAGCCCGCGCCCACGCCCACACCCACACCCGCAAACACCACCCCATCTTCCTTCTATGTCTTTGCACTGGCCATCCCTCACATCTGCAATGCCGTCCATCCTCATATCTGCCTCTGTTTCCAGACTACGTTTAAATCTCACTTTCTGCAGGAGACCTTTCCCAGTTCCTTCCCCCTCCCCAACTACTAGGGCCTCCCTTCTGAGATGCCCTTCTGTCTATTCTGTGTGCATCTCATACGGGTCTCATTCTGTGTTTCCTTCCCCACATGAATGTGAACAGGAACCATGTTCTTCATTTCTTTGTACCCTAGGCATACAGCAAAGACTTAGGGATCAGGACAGGGACTGTGCCTGGGATGTCATGCTCATGGCAGTTTGTAGTCTCAGAGAGTCTCCTGGCCCACAGAGAAGCGAAGGACGTTGCCCAGAATCACAAAGCCAGTATGCGTCAGTGGTCCGACTGGAACCCAGGTCTTACTGGCTCTGAAGATAACTCTCTCTCCACTAGAGGGCAGCTGCTTCTCATAGCACTCAGGAAGGACTTCAGGAGAGCTTTGACTGGCTGGCTCCATAAAGACTTTCTAATGTTGACAGCTCTCATCATTAGGAAGTTTTTGGTGACACCCAAACAAAGTCTGCCTTTCTAAAACTTCCACATGGCTCCTAGGGGAGTGGGCAGCATTGGGAGGTGGTGAACACCCCCCCCATGCAAATGTTTAAGTGAAGCCCAGAAGTCCTCTTGTCAAATTATAAGATTGTGGTTGAGTTCTAACAATATAGGATCCTGGATCTCAAGCTGGAAGGGATTTTAAAATCCCCTAGGCCAACCCTCTCATTTTACAGGGGAGGAAGCTGAGACCTATTAAACCTAAGCACCTTGCCCAAGGTCACAAGGGTCGGCCTGGGTTGGACTAGATAGCCACTAGATGGCCAATGGAGATTCTGTAATAAGGGCCGAGTGTCTACAATGTCGCCTTCATCCCACAGACAGCCCGAGGGTGTTCCTTCCACGCCCTGCTCCAGGGGCTATTTTTACAGCTCTCTGCAAAGAAGCCAGCCTGTTTAGGGACCAGCTTCCCTCTGGCCCTCGACTTGGGTATTTCGAGAGCTGACAATAAATCACGCTGGGGAGCTAAACTTAGTACAGAAACCTGCAGGGAACGGATGCCATCCTGGGGCTTGCCCCGCCCCCTTCAAAATAGCCATGACAGGAGAGACCAGGCAGGTCCAGGAGAAACCCCACCCCGTGGGCCACTCCCCAGCCAGACTCCAATCAGATTCAGAGACGTTCAGGCCAGAATTTTCAGAAATCAGTCTAATTACCAATCTAATCAGCCTCCAGAAAAATGAAAAGATGACCAAAAGCCCCCTAAGAGCAGGGAAATATTATTAGCATGAGCAGAACAGCTCTGGAATTTTAACACAGGAAGGTGGGAGGCACCCATGGTGGGGGTGGGCTGGAGGGCTGTCCAAATACTTTTCACAGATGTGTCCTGTCGCCTATTCTCATTGACAGCCTTCATTGTGGAGTGGGTGTGACCCTAGGTTCTCAAAAACTACCCCGGGGAGCCAGGAATCACTGGGTTCAAATCTCACCTCTGACACATCTTTCAAACATTGTGTAAGGTTGAACCCCCTTTTCTAGGCCTCAGTTTCCTCACCTGTAAAATAGGGTAATAGAGACACCCACCTTTTGAATGGGTTGGGAGGCTCATTTGAGATCACTCGTGTCAGTACTTTAGACGTCACTGACTCTTACAACTGATTGGTAGCTTGTCTTTTTGGCTGGAGTTCAGACCGGAGCAGCCCAAAATTCTACTCTGAGCACCGCTGGTCCAATTTCTTGTAATCAGACCCCAATAAAGTCGATCCATCCTTGGACACTCGCTGTTTTGAATCAAAAGATCTTTCCTGAGCAAATGTCATCATGGACAGAGCCAGAACAAGGAGAAGCTCGCCCATGCCTTCCTCTCCCCACCCGTGCCCAGCTGGCTTGCTCCCTCACCTGGTGGCTGTCCTCAGGGTCCCCTCACCATCACACCCTTCTCTTGGGATGTTCCATTCTACAGGAGCAGGGCGCACCCCTTGGGCTGCCCCAGATTAGGATTTACATTACACAAGACTCCTCAGGATCTAGGGGTATTAGCATCAAAGGATTATGGTTGCCACTGCATCCTGTGCCCAGACTAAATTTGGTCCC
The DNA here is from genome assembly GCF_011100635.1 of Trichosurus vulpecula. Lineage (NCBI taxonomy): Eukaryota > Metazoa > Chordata > Mammalia > Diprotodontia > Phalangeridae > Trichosurus > Trichosurus vulpecula. Next base: position 3,642,383 of record NC_050579.1, read on the forward strand.
AGGCCTCCCTGGCTCCTCTGCACTATGCTTTCTGGAACCAAGCTCAATTATGACCAAACTCACCTTCCTCCTAGATCTCCTCCTCTCAGATTCTTCCCATCTTCTGGTGCTCACTCACTTCCAGCTGAAGACGGCCCATCTCTTGGCCCTCTTGCCATGACTGGCTGTGCCTCCTCTTCTATCCCCTCCCACACAGGGCCAGGAGGGGGAGCTGGCTGACTCCTTACTCCCCACTACCAACTGACTCTCCCTCTGCTCCAATCACCATCCCCTCCCATCCCATAAATATTCTTGCTGGTATCACCTACGGGCGCTCAGGTCCCTCTGGTTATTGTTATTGTTCAGTCGTATCTGACTCTTTGTGACTCTGAGGGTTTTCTTGGCAAAGACACTGAAGTGGTTTGTCATTTCCTTCTCTAGTGGATCAAGGCAAATGGGGATAAGTGACTTGCCCAGAGTCACACAGTTAGTGTCTGAGACCCAATTTGGGCTCAGGTCTTCCTTGCTCCAAGCCTAGCACCCTTTCCCCTGCAGTACCACCTTGCTGCCTTATCCCCCTCCCCGATAAATCCAGTCCCTGGCTCATTAGCTTTTTCAGAGGCACTTAGGGGGCACAGTAGATAAAGTGCTGGGCCTAGAGTCAAAAAGAGCTGAGTTTGAATCCAGCCGCAAATACTTAGCAGCTATGTGACCCTGGCAAGGGCCTCAGGTTTCTCATCTATAAAACGGGGTCATAACAGCACCTTCCTTTCAGGGTTGTTATGAGAATCAAATGAGGTCACATAAGTAATGTGCTTCTCCAGCCTTCAAGCATTATGCAAATGCTAGTTATTATCATTTTCCCAACCCATCACCCTTCAAGAGGTCCCTGAGCTCCTCAGTTCCTGTGATCTCTGCCTCCGGTGCACCTCAACACTGCACAAGATGGAGGCAACTTGGATGCCCTGTCACCGTGTTCCACTGAGTTGGCCTCTGGGGCCAGAATTCCTACTTAAAGCTCTGAGCATGGAAGAGTCATCGTCCAATTTAAAAAAATTTCTAATGCAACATGACTTATATTTTGTAAGTATTTTGGTCAGGAAGTAGCATGACAGTGCACAGAAGAAGAACTTCAGGTTTAGGAAGACCCAAATTCAGGTCCTGCCTATAAATCATGTGAATCATGAATCTATGTGACAATAACCAGTTATTTAACACCACTGGGCAGCAGGCAACTCTGGAAGACTATAGGTTTGCAATGACCTGCATTTGGTGGAGGGAGTTTCCACATTGGGAGTTCTAAAAAAATTGATGACAGCTCTGGACCCCCTCTCAAAAAAAAGCAAGCAAAGATGCATATGATACTATCTTTTCTCAAATTTCAAATCCATCTGGTTTAAAAGGTTTTATACTAGAAAGAGGACTATTAATATCTAGATTTGTCTGCTGAATAGCTGAGCTTGCCAGGTTTGTGGAGTATTTTTTTAATCAATAGATGTAGCTGTGTCTAGAATAAACATGACACATGTCATCGGGAGGTCCTAGCTAACTGTTCCTGCATCTAGAAATTCACATGACCCCAGTCCTATCAGGCCAGCATTCTCCTCCGAGCCCACAGGAGTTATAAATACCCCCTTGATCAGCCCTGGCCAGACTACAATGAAGGGATGACAATAGAAATCACTGCCCCTGTATAAGGTCATCTTTCCCCTCCCGGGGAGGAGGGCTTCTGCTCAAATAAACAGCATGGCCACAAAGAGGCTGCCAGAGGCAGGGAGGGCGAAGCTGCGAATCTTTCAGAAGATGGAGAGAGACCCCCCTCGGAGTCCTGCTCCTGTGGACCAGTACCACACAGCCTTGGTCACGGGCGACCTGGGCAGCCTCCAGCCACTGATGGCCCAACACTATAGAGATGCCAATGTGGTCTTTGAGATCAATAAGAATGAAATGGAATGGCAGGTGAAATCTCCGGCCACTTTTGGACTATCAGGTAACTTGCTTACTGGCAAAGACCTGTTTTTAAATTGTTAAGGGCTACTAACACTACGTGTATGCATACATAAAGGCAGCTCACATGTACGTAGGGAGATTTTATAGTATTAATAACTCCACGCAGTGACAAGAGAGACAAACATATTAGACGGGGAGCACCTCGAGAGTGGGTATTGAATTCTGCCTCACGCCCAGTGTGTAGCACAACCTCTGGCACGTAGTAGGCTTCGTAAATGATGGACTGGTTTACTGGCACAGGCAGCCGGGGTCCAGTGGATATCCTGCCTTAGACGCTTACTCACTGGGTGATCCCGGGCAATACATCGGCTCTCTTTGCCTCAATTCTCTCCTCCATTAAAGGGGGATAATAACACCGCCTACCTTCCTGGGTTATTCTGAAGCTCAGATGAGACAAAACTTGTAAAGCTACTGTTATTATTATAGTCATTTGCATATGTAAATGAGCCCTATACATAGAGGTATACGTTTCCATATAAAGCTAGAGCACATACTATGTTACAGGTGCCGTGTGGGGAAGTCAGGGAAATCTTGGGTTCAAATCCCCCCTATGACACTTACCAGCTGTGTGCATACAGCACAGACATAGACACAGTGAAGAGAACACTGGACTTAGAAGCAGCCTGGGTTCTAATCCTTCCTTGGGCACTTAATGACAGAATCATTCTGCCCAAGGCATTCTGCTGCTTGAGCCTCCGTTTTCTTATCTATGAAATGGAGAGATCACAGCCTTGGAATGCTTACTCCCTCAGGGTTGCTATAAGGATAAAGGAGACAATATCATCCGTCTAGTACTCTGTCCAACTCCAAGTACAAAAGCTGCTGTGGGGACAGAGATGAAGCTGTAGCTGCGGAACCACTGAAAGAAGGCAGGAAATGAGAGGAGCCATTTGGAACTGGACTTGGGTGGTGAGACACAAAGCAAATGCATAGAAAAAGGGAAATTAGTTTGCTAAAGGGGCCTGTGTCTGAAGCGGAAATTGTCATCCCTTAAACAAGCAAACAGGAGCTTTGTTTAGGGCACCCTAAGATTTAGAGCTGGATAAATGTGCCTACTATTTATATCTAGCAGAAACACTAAGAGGGATGGGACAAGAAAAGAATTCTCCTTTTAAGTGGCCCAACTCCCCCAGGAATGGTCCACATGGCTCCAGACCTATGTGATGCAAATCTGTGACTTCCCCCATTGCAGCTGTGGTGGGCCCCCAGATCAAGACCTCTAGATGAGATGTTCAGCCTCAAAGAAGAGAGATCCAGAAAGATCGATCCCCTCAGCCTGCCTACACACACACACACACACACATACACACACACACACACACACACACACACACACACACACACACACACTGCTAACCCTCTGGGTAGAACTGCTGAAAGCTAAGGGGAAAACCTGAGGGCTAGGCAGAAGGAATGGACAGAGAGAAAGTGGAAATCATCCATTTTCTAAACTATCTTGTAAATGTACTTGGTTAGCCTGCTAGCCATCTCCTCTAGGTGACACCTTCTGCACTTTTGCCCCAGCTGTTCCCCATGCCTGGAATGTACTCCCTGATCACAGAATCCCTGACATCCCTCAAGCAAAGCCCTGTGCCACCTCCCACACAAGCCCTTTCTTTCTCCCCCACCCCCCATTGTTAGTACTTCCTCTTTCTTGAAAGGACCTTGAACTTGGGTACATTTTTCCCAACGCCAGTAAAATTTAAACCCTTGAGGGTGGAGATTTTCATTGTTTGCCTTTATCCCTAGCTCCTGGTACATAACACACACCTTGGGCTCCCAGGATCATAGATTTAGAGCTTTCGACTTTAGAATTCATTTTACAGATATGGAAACTGAGGCCTCTATTATAATAATATATCATATCATTATATCATGACATTAAGTTTGCCCAAGGTCACACAGGTAGGAAGTGGCAGAGCCAGGATGAAGTAGATTCTCCTACTCCAAATGTGGCACTCTTTCAAGCACTGCATTGTATCATGTTGCCTCCTAATGAATGATGAGTGAATTGAAATGAAATGATAATGGGATGAAACTGAATGTCCACTGGAGAACGTGTCACTACCCCCTCTGCCTCCAAATGAAGAAACCCTAGAGACCACAGGATCAATAACATAGCCTGTTACTGTAGCAGTGGGACAGTAGGCATCTGATAGCGAGGGTAATGGGGGGCTACATGAGGCACCAGATGGATTTTTGAATAGTCTGTGTACCAGGGATTGGGGGTTAAAATCATTTGATTAATGACTGTTGAACTCTACCATACAATATATACTTATTTCCAGACTTCATTGGGCCAGCGATCTTATCAACATGAGTGCCCCCTTCACCATTGTAGATTGCAGCCCTCTATGCTTTCTCATCTTGTGTAGCTCTTATCCAAGCCCAAACACTTAAGAAAATGATCACAAAATGTCAGAGTTGGAAGGGGTCTTTGTGGTCATCTAGCCCATCCCATAACCTGAAGGAACCTCCACTACAATATACTCTGGAGTTAGTCAGTCATTCAGCCTCTGATTGAAGACCTCCAAGGAGGAGGAATCTACTACCTGTTGAGAAAGCCCATTGTACTGAGACAGCTCTCATTGGTAATGAGTTTTTCCTGACATTAACCCTAAATCCACCTCGTTGAAACCTCTACCCTCTAGGACCAATCAGAACAAGGCTAATCCTTCCTCCATGTGATAGTCCTTCAAATATTTGAAGGCAGTCAACAACTTTTAGTAAGCACTTACTATGGGCTGAACACTGTGCTAGGTCTCAGGGATACAAAGAAAGACAAACACATGGCCCCTTCCCTCAAGGTGCTCACATTCTGTTGGAGGAGACAATATGACAATATGCACGATCTATATGGAGTAGATGAGGGAAGATGCTAGAAGCTGGGGAGGGGGGACAAGGAAAGGCCTCCTGCCAAAGGTGGGCTTAGAGCTGAGTCTTGAAGAAAGCTGGGGATACCAATGATTGTTGGGAAAGTTTTCCTCTCATTAAGCTTTGTCTTGGATCTGGGCTCAGGTAGTCTCACAGTGGAGTTGTTGGTTGAGCTGCTTACATAGGTTTTAAATGGAAGAGCAGACACATGGAGAGCAAACACAGTTAATCCTCTCTATGTGACCCTAATTAGTCATGGCTCCTCTTGGGGAACTTCCCCCAACCAAGCCCAAAACCCAGGACTCAACAGCTGGCACTAGGAACCTGCTCTACAAAGACTGAGGCTTCTGGCAGAGCCAAGAGACTGTCCCTTGGGCGTTGGGGGCTGGCAGGGAGGTTCTGACTTAAGTGGGGTATTTAGGCAAAGTACTGCAGGCAGAGTCAATTGACTCAAATGCAATCTGGTCCAGATGGTATTGACTCCATAGAGTTTATTCTCTACTCTGGTGTCAAGAGTGGGAGCCAAGGTGATCCATGCGTGGGGATGGGAAAACTCTTAGGCTAGAACTCCCCCAAGAGCCAACCTAAATGGCCAGCAGAACAACTCCATCTCTCCCATGTGACAGCCCTTGAAATGCTTGAAGATACTATCAGGTGCCCCCTGAGGCTTTTCTCCTCCAGGATAAATAATATCACTTCCTTCAGCCAGTGGTCACACAGTATGGACTCAAGGCCCTTCCCTATCCTGGCTGCCCTTCTCTGGGCATTCTTCAGCTTAGCAATGACCTTCCTAAATTGTTGTGCCCAGGACTGAACAGCCTACCCAGATCAATTAATAAGCATTTATTCAGCACCTGCTATGTGACAGGCATTGATATGGTCTGACCAGGGCAGCAGACAGTGGAACTTTCACCTTCACTGTGGACCTTGAAATCAGAGCTATAGAGCAGGGAAATGAGTAACTTAGAGATAATGTAATCCAACTCTATGCCATTTTAATAGAAAAGACAACAGAAGCCCAGAGACGTTAAACCAGGTATGGAGAACCCAAAGCCTCAAGGCCACATGTGGCCTCCTAGGTCCTTGGGTGTGGCCCTTTGATGGAACCCAAATTTCACAGAACAAATCCCTTTAATAAAAGGATTTGTTCTGTAAAACTTGGACTCCATCAAAAGGCCACACTCAAGGACCTAAAAGGCCACATGTGGCTTTGAGGCTTCAGGTTCCCTACCCCTGGGCTAAACAATTTGCCCAAGGTCCCATGGGTAGCGAATAAAAGAATGCCCCTAGTCTCCAAATTTCTGCACAAATCCAAGCTTTTACCCTAGACCCAAGCTCCCCATCTTCTTAAGGACCAAGGACCTTCCCACTCAGGTAGCTCATATTCCCACTTCCCTGGGTCACCCCACCTTTAGCCCCTAACTAACCTGTCCTTCCCAGAGCCATGTGTACAGCATCTTCAAGGTAGCAGGGCTCCAAAGCTTGCCAGGCTAGGAATCTTACACACTGGTAGGTAATTAAGGAGTGGTCTTTCAAAACTTCTCAGCATGGGCTCTGGGGAAGGAGTTGGCCTGTGAAAAGGGTCCCCTTTGCAGCTCATTACCGCCATGCGATCGATTCTGCCATCATTAGAAGCAGGCATGCCTACCGAGTGAATTCCTGCCCCTTGATGTGCATTCACCAGGGACTAGCTCCCCCCCCCCACCTAGACCGTTGCTCAATGCAGCTAACAGCCTTCCACAGGGCTTTTGAAAGCAGCAAAGTTTTCAGAAAGTCAAGTCCATAGCCCCTGCTCCGTTTTATTCCTTAAGAAAGAACAACCCTCTACATACACACACAAAACCCCAAAGAGCCAAAGCAACAAACCCGAATTGTGTGGAATGTGGAGCAACACATCAAAGTGGATGGTTTTTTCCTCCAACTCAGATATTTTCGGGAGAGCTAAGCCTGTTCTCAAGCCGTTCCTGGAGCCAACTGGCTAATGGCGGGCAGTTGTTTTGTATTTGCTTCTCTTTCTCCTGCTGCTTCAGTGGAGATAGAGGGGTGAGGGTTGGGGACTTTGAATTGGATTTTTATGTACCTTCCTCTAAGCCCCCTCATCCCTGCTCTCCCTCTAATTAGCCAGGAGCAAGAAGGCACGAGGAAGCCAAGCATATGACTGAAGGCTTCCTCATTTGTGCATTGTGGATGCCTTTCTCCTGTCATGCCAAAATTACTGTGTACATACATTTTTCTTTATTTACATAGACCCTCCTCTGGATCTCCTTCCTTGACTCAGCACTCACAGGTTGCAGTTTGAATACCATTACCTCCAGGACTCAAGGGTACTCTGTGGGGCCATATCTGTAAAACTATTGCTCCTAAGGCCCCACCAGTAAACCTACTTTAACAGCCAGACACTAGACACAATTAGCTCAAAGACAAAGCATTTGCTAAGATGGCCTAATAACTGCAGTCACTACAAAACATTTACCCCATAACCAGGAAGACACTCTCCCACATATGCACGTAGCATCAGCAAGAAGAGTCAGCACATGCACTGTGTGATCTGGCAGGGAAGCGCACATGTTCCTATATATATGGCCAAGATAGCTCATGCTTCGGTACTCCAGGACCCTGAAGTCTTTTCTCTTCTCAAGTAATCCTCATGCTATTTCCCTGTAGGTGCATCTCTGCCAAGCAGGTGGTTTCTCTGGGCTCCCTGCATCTGCTCCTTTCTTCAGCTTAGCTCCCCAAAGCCAGGACTCTTAAATCCATAATAAGCTTTCTCCTTCACCACCAAGGGCCACAGTTCTTGGAACTACCTCCACTGAGACACTGTCTCTCTATCTCTGTGTCTGTGTGTGTGTGTGTCTGTCTGTCTGTCTCGTGTTCCTTGTATTACCTTTGTCTCTATCTTTGTACCTATATCTCTGTGTTTATTTCTGTCTCTCTATCTCTGTCTCTTTGTCTCTATTTCTCTCTCTGCATCTGTTTCTGTGTCTTTCTGTCTCTGGCTTTGTCTCTGTCTCTCTGTGTGTTTCATTGTGTACCTGTCTCTGTCTCTCTGTCTCTACCTTTCTGTGCCCATCTGTCTGTAATAGAGAGCCACTGGGGTTGATTGGCTAAAAGAATGATATGGTCACTCTTCTAAATGCAAATTAATAGAATGGTCATTCTTAGAAGCCTAGGTAAAACCTGTGCTTTAAGAAGATGAATCTGACAGTTGGGTGGACAATGGGCTGGAATGGGGAGATACTGGGGGCGGGAAAACCAGCCCCCAGACTTTGCGATAGCCCAAGCATGAGGTGGCAGTTTGGCAACTGATTGGATGTGAGAATGGGGGAAGGAGACAGCGAGGCATTGAAGATGGGTGGGTTGGTGGCCAGGAGGAGGGTGGTATCCTTGACAGTAATTGGGAAGTTTGGAAGAGGGAAGGGTTTGGGGGAAAGATAACAAGCTCAGGTTTGGACTTGTTGAGTTTAAAATGTCCGGAGGACACCCAGTTCAAGATGTCCAATAGGCAGTTTGTGAGGTGAGGAGAGAGATGATGACTGGCTGAATGACTGGAGACCATGCCTCCAGATGGAGTATCCCGACAAGGATAGATGACAGCAGAATCGTCACCTCCATAGGTCCAGGGAACGTAGTAAACTTTTCAGTGAAGGAAAGATCGCGTTCACTCCCCTGGCAGCTGCTGAGCCTACATTCCTTGAAAGCTCAGTCATCTTTTTTGGACACACTGTATCTGACCCCTCATGCCCTGACATTCTATGACATTGATATTTTGAACCCAAGTTTAAGATTTGATCGTTACCCCTATTCAATTTCATCTCATTACACTTGGAAAAAATCTAAAATCCAATGATTTAATTGCCAAATTGAATGGTCTTGTGTCAGTTCTCATCCTTCTTGACCTCTCTGTAGCCTTTGACACCACTGATCACTCTCCTCGAAACTCTTTTCTCTCTAAGTTTTTGTAACACTAATCCTCCCCCCATCCCTACAGATCTCATTGCTCCTTCTAAGTCTCCTTTTTCTGGACCTTCATCCGGGTCATGCCTGTTACCCCGGGTATCCCCCAGGATCCTGTCCTGGGCCCTCTTCTCTTCTTCCTCCGTACCATTTGGTGATTCCATCAGCTTCTCTAGATTCAGTTATCGCTCTGTGCTTACGATTCCCCGATCTATCTCTGCTGACCTCCAGTCTTACATCTCCAAGTATTTGTTAAACATTAGCATCCCTCTAATCCTGACTCACCATATCCAAAACTGAACTCATTATCTTCTTCCCAAAACCCTCTCCACTTCCAAATTTCCCTATTACTGTAGAGGATGCCACTGTCCTCCCAGTCTCTCAGGTTCACTGCCCCAGGAGTCGTCCTAGATTCCTCATTATTTCATAGCCAATCTGGTGCCAAGGCCTGTCAATTTAATCTTTGCAGTATCTTAAATACAGCCCCCTCTCTCCTTTGATACTGCCCCCACCCTGGTGCAGGCCCTCATCACCTCATGCTTAGACTATTGCAGTAGTTGGGGGTGGGGGGCTGCCTGCCTCAAGTGTCTCTCCATCCGCCATTCAGCTACCAAAGTGATTTTCCTACCATGTAGGTCAGACCGTGTCAGTCCCCTACTCGATAAACTCCATTGGCTCCCTACCACCTTCAGGATCAAATACAAAATGCTCTGTTTGGAGCATTCCACCTTTCCATTCTTCTTACACCTTAGTCCCCACCACATCATCTTGGATCCAGCGACACTGGCCCTTTGGCTGTTCAATGAACAAGGCTCTCAATTTCTCAGCTCTGGGCATTTTCTCTGGCTGTTCCCAGGGCCTGGAATGTTCTCCCTTCTCACTGGCTTCCTGCTGGCTTCCTCTAAGTACCATCTGAAATCCCATCTTCTCCAGGAAGCCTTTCCCAATTGCTCTTAATTCTAACTTAATTCCCTCTGGTGATTACTTCCTATTTATCCTGCATATAGTTTGTACATTTTTCTTTGCTTGCTGTCACCCCTGTTAGATTACGTGTTCTTTGATGGCAGAAACTAGCTTTTGACTCTCTCTGTATCCTAGCTCTCAGCACAGAGTGTGACACACATTAGGTACTTAATAAATATCTGTTGACTGATTGGCTTCATGTTGTGCCCCCTGATAGAATGTAACCTTCTTGAGAGCAGGAAATGTTTCATTTTTGGTTTTTGATATCCAGTGCCTAGTACATGGAGAGCAGAAGGTGCAGAGCAGGGCCACTTGAGGGCAAGAAGCTTTGTCTTTCTGCTGCAATGATTTTCGCAAGGCTTGACAGTATGTGATTGATAAGTGCTTGGTGGCTGATGGACTAGTTGATTGATCTCTCCCCCTCTCACCCCACCCTGCAGGTCTCTGGTCCCTGGAGTACAAGAGAGAGCTCACCAACCCGCTCTGCATCACTGCCAGTCATGGCCACACCGACTGTGTACGCCACCTGCTGCGCTGGGACGCTGATGTCAATGCAGCCCCAGGTGGGAAGAGTGCCCTGCACGAGGCCTGCCAAGGGGGTCACACAGACTGTGCAGAATTGCTCCTGGAACACCAGGCTAACCCCAACCTAATGAGCGAGGAGGGCTTGGCTCCACTCCACCTGTGTACCTCCCCAAATACTCTCGGGTAAGGAGGCAGCCGCAAGAGCCCCCATCCCCACCATACTTTCCCAACCCCACCAGAAGTCCTAGCTTCTCCACTTCTGAGAGGAATCTTTGCTTCCTAAAGCTGGCTCCATCATTCAGCTGTTTAGGCTATATTCTGTTACCCACAAGCCTTAGGACAGGCCCCTTCAGCAGAGTTTCACTCCATCAGGGCCAGGCTTTGGCCTGGAGGGGGTGATCTTCTCATGCCAGACAAATTATGACCCGCCTGAGGCTTGCTCCCCCAGCCCTGTCAATCAGCCTGCCAGGGGCCCAGCACTCACCTACCCCTGGCCAAGTAACATCCCCCCTTTGCTTCTGGCTGAGTCTAATTAGAGCTTGATTACAAGAGAGAGAGCAAGAGACACCAAACTGAGGTAATGAGCTGCATGATCAGAGGCCTAAATAAACCGTGTTTGAATAATGCTAAAAGGCCACTGACAAGGGTTGGAGGCTTAGAAATTAGGGTTTTTAATGATAATTTTATGCATCCTAATTGTCACAGTGTGAGAGAGATAGTGAGCTTCTTGGGACTGGGGCTTCAGCCGAAACATAAGACCCCCCCCCGGAAATGCACAGACAAAATTCAACTTTCTGCAGTGGGAGAGGCCCAGGGGCACCAAGTCCTAAGCAACTTCTCCTTGAAGCAAGAGGAGATTCAAAGCAACATGGGCTCCCTCCTCTGAGCAATAGAACACTAAGAGAAACCCTCCCGGGGGCTCCAAAGAGGCTTGACGCTGGGCCCCAGACAGGTCCTTTAACAGAGGTGAGGCTCCCAGGAGCCTTTGCAAATGTAATTTTATAAAGCTATTGTGTCATTTAGTCTCTAGGAATTTTCATGTTGAAATGTCATTATCTTCAACCTTTGAGGTAATGGTTTCTTGGTCTTCCTAACCTCACCCAGAATTAACCAATCTCTCCTATATCAGGAGCAGACAAAGGACATGAGCACAACAGAGCCAATCAAACAATAAGCATTCATTAAGCACCTAGTCTGTGCCAGGCACTATGCCAGGGATATGGAGACTAAAAATGAAGCAATCCCTGCCTGCTCTCAAGGAGCTTACACTCTTATCATGAGAGAAAGGATGTATCCATGAATATACACACACACATTTATGTATGACTACATATGTTTATGGATATTTACATATAGATACTATATACAGTACATAGATGTTGAGAGGAGAGGGGGGAGGGAGAGAGAGAGAGAGAGAGAGAGAGAGAAGGGGAAAGGGGTGAGGGGGTTGGGAGGGAGGGAGAGAGAGAGAGAGAGAAGGAGAAAGGAAGAAAGAGAGAGAAAGAGAGGGGGGTTGGGAGAGAGGGAGAGAGACAGAGAGAAGGAGAAAGGGGAGAGGGGTTGGGAGGGAGCGAGAGAGAGAGAGAGAGAGAGAGAGAGAGAGAGAGAGAGGGGGGGAGAGAGAGAGAGAGAGAGAGAGAGAGAGAGAGAGGGAGAGAGAGGGGGGGGGGGAGAGGAGAGGAGAGAGAAGAGAGAGAGAGAAGAGGAGAGAGAGAGAGAGAAGGAGAAAGGAAGGAAGAGAGAGAAAGAGAGGGGGGTTGGGAGAGAGGGAGAGAGAGAATTTGTGGCAGGAGGCGGGCACCAACAATTGGCAATCAGGAAAAGGCTTCATGAAGAAGGTGACTCTTGATCTGAGTCTTAAAGGAAACAATGGTTCCTAAGTGGGGGAGGGGAGGGCGGGGAAGTGACTTTCCAACATGGAGGATGACCATTGCAAAGGCTGGAAATGGAATGCCCTATGTGAGGAAGAGTAAGAAGAGCAGACCGAACAGACCCCAGATTACATAAAGGGAGTTAGATGCAATATGGCTGGAGCCAGACTGCAAAGGGCTCTTTCTCATGCCAAACAAGGAGTTCATACCTGCTCCCAGAAGTTTCAGGAAACCCTGGAGCTCACCGAGTAGGGGAATGGCATCGTCATAGCTAATGATTCTAAAGCACTTTAAGGTTTGCAAAACACCTTCCATGCATTGTCTCATTTGATCCTCACAGCAAGCCTGGGAGGGAGATGCTACAATTATGTCCATTTTATAGATGAGGAAACTGAGGCTTGGGGTGGTTAAGTGATTTTCTCAGGCTCACAAGGTAGTAAGTAGCTGAGGCAGGATTCAAACCCAGGTCTTCCTAAGTCTAGCTACTCCACTACATTGCCTCTCTGTTAGCTGGTATAATATGCTCCTAGATGTGCTTTAAGAAAATCTTTTTGGCAGATGGAAATTATTTGCTCTAGAGAGATTGGAAGCTCCAGGAAGACTCCCTAGCACAAAGCAGATGAGCTTGTGCCAGGAGCCCCGCAGCTATAATTGGGACATTTGTCACCAGAAAATCGTGCCCAGAAAGACAGTGAAAAGGCACTCTCAGTTGATGTGGGAGCGGACCACTCCATGCACAGCGCAATCATTAAAGCTCCTAGTGTGTGCCAATAAATCACTTGACTAGCAGGAGGAATCCCCAGGAAGGAGTTGCTCCTTCTCCCTTCAGTAAGGATAAAAACGAAAACAGTCCTTGCCCTCAAGGGCAATTGATTTAGGAAGGGCACTTTGAGCCCAACTGTTCAAACTCCTTTGTTTTTATAGCTGAGAAAACTAAGGCCCAGAAAAGTTAGGTGACTTATACAAGGTCACACAGGTAGACAATGACAAAGGCAGTATTGAGAACTAAGTCTTCTGAATCCCAATCTAGCAGCATTCCTATTCTGCCACACTGCCTCCCATGGAGACATACAACACCCCCCCCAAAAAAAGAGGATACAACCCCCCCCCAAAAAGAGGATACAACTCCCCCCCAAAAAAGAGGATACAACCCCCCCAAAAAAAGAGGATACAACCCCCCCAAAAAGAGGATACAACCCCCCCGCAAAAAAGCATAATATAGGGTTGGAGATGAAAGGAATTAAAGAGAGAGAAGATAAAGAACTGTATACACACGTGAGGAGGGAGAGAGCAGCAATAAGTAAGGAGTGGGGAACGTGACCACTTCAGGGTTGTTTTTTCTTGCTGTGTCTAATGCTTGGTCTTACACATAGTAGGGGCTTAACAGATCCATGGGATCCATTGATCTCCTTATGCTTCCATTTCATGGCATCCTCATAATTGGAGCTTCATGGTAGATGGAGCTTCAGCCCCTCCCAAGGCGCACCCTTCCACCTGGAGACAGCTCCGATTTGAGGAAGGTTTTCTTGATATCAAGTCTAGATTTGCCTCCTTATGACTTCCTCCAAAGGCAGAGCTCCCTGGGACCGAGCAGAATGCAGTCTGCAAACAGGGACATAGAAGGCACTTAATAATGGCTCATTGACTGACGATCATGTGCCATCTTCCCTCCCCCACCACTAACCTTTGCCTCTACAAGCTAAACATCCCACATTCTTTCAATATATGACATAACAAAGACTCAAGGCCCTTCAAGTGAACTTGTGTTCAAACCCTTTGAAAAGGATAAAACACGGGCAGCTACATGATAGTGGATAGAGCACTGGCCCTGGAATCAGGAGGACCTGAGTTCAAATCCAGCTTCAGATACTTCCTAGCCATGTGACCCTGGGCAAGTCACTTAATCTTGATGGCCTCCCAAAAAAGAAAGAAAGAAAGAGGGAAAGAGAGAGAAAGAAAGAAAGAAAGAAAGAAAGAAAGAAAGAAAGAAAGAAAGAAAGAAACAAAGAAAGAGAAAGAGAGAAAGAAAGAAGGAAGGAAGGAAAGAAGGAAGGAAAGAAAAGGATAAAACTCTTTGAAGATTGTAAGATATTAGGCCAACAATGGAACACGACGAATCGAGTTCTGCACTTGGCTTCAGTAATTCTGTGTGTAAATCTCACCTCAGACAATTACTTGTAAGGCGATTGACTCTGGACAGACCACTTTGCTCCCCTCTCAGCAAGACACAGATCAATCAATTCAGTTCTCAGCACGGTGTCTGGCACAAAATAGATGCTTATTGACTGGTTTCATAAGTATGGGAAGGAATGAAGGCTCAGAGAGGTTAATCGACTTGCCTATGGTCACACAGCTAGGAAGTGTGAGAGGCAGGTTTTGAACCGAGATCTTCCTTACACCAAGCTCAGCTTTCTATTTACTATAGGGTACTATAGGGTATAGTAAAATGCCCAAAATAATACTTCTACCTCCTCCTTTATAAGGCTACGGTGTGGAAAGGGCTTTGTAAATCTTAACTATACATGTACGCATGCATACACACATCCATATATATATATATATATATATATATATATATATGTATATATATATATATATATATATAATGCACCTGATTTGTAAAGGACTTTATATTACCACACAATTGACAGTGTTTGCTAGACTTAATGTATCATTTTATTAATTTATTATTGTGATAATCCATATAGCCTGAATCATCAGGCTAATTCCAAAGCATAGATTAATAACAGAACAGTACAGAAGGTATGTTTTTCATGGTATGGAGGCTGGACATGGTTGTGCATGCCTGGAATCCCAGTTACTGAGGGAAATACGGCTTGCAGCTCCCTTGGGCTGAGGCATTCTGAGTTGCAGTGGGCTAAGCTGACCAGATGTCCATGAGAGGGTCAGCAATAACATGATTAGTTCCCCTGGGAATGGGGGCCACCAATTTGCCTAAGAGATTATGTCAAAGCTCCCTTGACCATCTGGACTTGACAGTAACCCCTGTACTTCTAGGCAGGGCAAAATAGGGAAATGTTTAATGATATAGAAGACCATAGTTTAAAATCCTTGAATAATAAACCTATTTTCTAGGAATAAGCCAATTTAGTCTCAGTCTCCAGCACAGAGTCTGAACGGAAGAGGGATGGTGAAGTCCTCCAGGTGCTCCTGTTTGCAGATGGCTTTGTATTTACTGCATCAAGTCCTAGCATAGTACAAAGTCTCCTAAAAGAGATTCACAGACACTTAAAAGAGTTTGTCCTAGCTATCCACACAGGAAAACCAAGTGGATGAAGAATGCCTATTACCAGACTATAAGATCCAATTGGATGGACAACCCATAGAGTTCATCCATTTTGGGCAGTATATAAGTGTCAGTGGGAGACAGAGATTGATACAGACATATCTTTCACAGACTCCATAAATGAACAATAGGCTAAACCCAGAGTTAGAAGGCAGTAGAGAGCTAATTGCCTTTGAGAAACCGCATCAATATTTTTAGTGACTCCCCCCCTTCTGCCCAACTTCTTCCTAACCAAAGATCCCATCTTTTTAGCACCAATGTTCTTCCAAGTGGTACAAGACTATGAGTCATAGAAAACTATGATATTCAGAGAACAGAGTTTGAGGATCAACAGAAAAGCAACAGAGAAGTATATACTGAGTGTGCACAGGCCATAACATGTTATGTTGGTAAGCAAAATGGGCTCTTAGCACTCAGTTCAACCAAGTGCCCTTGAAGAGTTTGGCTTTTGTTTCCTTTGATTAATTCAGTGTATTTCATTGAGTCTTACTAGGTGCTAAGCCCCAGGCCCAAACCCCTATTAGGTGCTAAGCCTATGTGGGTATGAAGCTCTCAGGATACTAAGGGGAGGTGCTAACTCAAGAGCCAATCATAGCAGCCTAAGTTCTGGTCATTCAGATGACGTTTGATGACATCTGAAATGGTGTAAGAAGAGAAGACAGAGCTATTTGTGCAGGGCTCTCACTCGTGATGGTATGCTGATGCAGAGACTCCCGGGCAGCTGTAGCTAAGGGCCCTCCAGCTTGTAACCCGGATGCTGAGACTTTGTTAAACCCTGCTAGCTATGTATTGGGATTTGAATCAGACAAGGTCTGTCTGTCAATGTCTGTACTTTGTTTGTATTTCGCTCTGAAGTTCAGGGTGCTGGCTTTTCCCTCTGAACTGAGTGATATTTGTATGCTGGATTAAAATAAGCTTGTTAACCCCTTAACATTGCTTTCCTTAGTAAAGCAGATCAAAAGAACTTGGGCTTTTGTAGCGTGTTGGCAGCATTTTTGTTGTTGGGTTTGTGTTGGTCTTTCACCCCCACAACAGCTGCTAGCCGGATTGTTGAAAAACATGTCACAAAGAGGGAATCATGCAGGAGAAACTGGGTAAAGCTTGTCATCCAAACAACATACAAATAAAAAAAAGGAAAAGGTCATTCTGGTCACAGATCAGGAACAGGAGAGAAACAAAGGCCAACTCCTATGTTCCACTGATATCTTTGAATAGTCAGGACACCTGGAGGAAGGCTTCCAGGACATTCCAGGGAGGGAGGAAGCCTTGCTTTTCAGTCAACAGACAAACCATTCAGCACCTACAATTTGCTAGACACTGTACTAAGTGCTGGGGATACAAAGAGAGGTAAAAGACGGTCCTTCCTCAGTCCCCCTTGTGGTGAACTTTGCAAAAACACAGAGCAAGGGTTGATCATGATGGCCACGCATGGCTGGCTGGGTTGTCAGCTGCCATTGTAGCAAACGGTGCTCTCTCAAAAAAGTCGCCAATTCATTGGAGTGTCGTGGCCACCACCTGCCAGTATAGACGGTAAAAGCAAGGAGGGCCAGACAACGGGCAATCCTCCTGGCTTCTTCATCAGGCAACTGCGAGAAGCTAACAAAGCATCTATCAGCCCCAATTCCTAACCCCAAGTGCCAAGAGAGCCTGAACTTTGGAACTCCATCATTCCAGGACTGTGATTTTTATCGAGGAAGGTCTTTTCTCTACCAATGCAGACCATAGGCCTTTGATTTCTCAGTACTTTTGGTGAGCTAATATAACAATAAAAGTCAGCCTCACTCCTAAATTTAGAGGTGAAAGATCTCAGAGGCCATCTTGTTCGAGGGTTCTTAATTCAAGGGCCATGAGCCTGTTTTTCAAATATATGTTAATTGTCTCATTTCAATAGAAACGGTTCCCTGTGCCATCCTCTGGATTTCATTAAAAACATGATTCCCGTGGGGGCTTGGGACAAGGGTAATGTAAAGCCAGAAGGTGGCTGGCCTACAAGTTAAAATCTCCAGACCCAGTACAAAGCCCTCATTGCTCCTTATTACCTCTTCGGGAGATAGTACCACATTCCCATCTCCATTGGATGGATTGAGAATAGGCTTTCAAGCAGTATTTCAGTATTTCAGTGTAATCAGGCTTCCTTTAAATCCTATGCATTTGAAAATCTTACCCTGAGGAGGAGTCCATAGGCCTCACCCAACTGCTGCCCAAAGGTCTATGATGGAAAAAAACAGTAAAGCACCCCTGGACTAACACTGCACCTGGAAGACCAGCCCCAGTGACCTCTTCCCTTTAGCTTCACCATGTCCAGTGCAGTCTGGCATAGTTTGATGGTCTGAAGAGCAGGGCTGGAGTCTCAGCCATTTAGACCTCTCTAAGCCTCAGTTTCCCCTCATGCAAAATAGTGATAATAATCCTTTCCCTGTCTTCCTCACAGGGATCAAATGAGGCTGCATTAAGTGGAAATATCTGTCATCAGTGCAAGTTAACACTTCCATTATTATTGTGCAATTAGCAGAGGGCACGGGAGGGAGGGAGCAGTGCCTGGCCTTCTTCCTTGTGGGGAACCCTGATTTAAATTGCTAATGCCTGCAAATTGCTTTGGAGGCTCTTACTGGAAGCACCAGCATCAGTCCAGGAAGCCTCACTTTTTGGTTCAATGTTCTTTTAGGTCTTCAGATATACTTTCTAAATAGGCCATTGTGATTCCACCCCAGTGGAGGGCAGAGGACAGCTGGATGCAGCTCATTTGACTCATTGCCACCTTCTGGCTTTACATTACCCTTGTCCCAAGCCTCCACGGGATGGTCTTCCAATGTTTCCCACTTTCAGCCATCCACTGACAAGTATTGTTGTGAGTAGCTGCTTGGGACCTCTCCAGATGCTTCTGCAGAAATAGGAGTCTGGTTGGCGTCTGCTTTCAGGGGGCCTGCAGTCAGCCCAAGAGAGACTGATCCAGCTCAGGGGAAATAGAAAAACCCATACTCCCTTCAGTATGTTTGCACCCAGGCAGAGGCCTTTTCCTCATAGCCTTGTTTGAACTCTGAGAAACTCTCCTGGGCTCGCCCATAAAAGGAACAATGTGCCAAACTCTGTTCATGGCCTGAATATCTGCTTCTGGTCTTAACCCCCTTGTGCCAGCCTCTGGACTCTAAGCTGTGCTACCAATGCCTCGAACAAACAGGCTGGAGTTCCCACGGGGCCCTTTGTTCAGTCCTTCATATACTAGGGCATCTGTGAGATGGGTCAGAAGGCAATTGCTCAGGGTGAGAGAGAATCTGCCTCCCCCACCCTAACCCCCATCTACTGGTATAGACTTTCAGCCGAAAAGGTACCTCGTACCACCCTGGAGGCCTTGAACCCTGGAGATTATCACAGCTACAGCCAATAGGCGTTCAACTACACAGCCCACCTGGTACCTCTATGATAACTTAAGCAACTTCCTCGAAGGATGAAAAATTAACAGATGTGTCGGCCCGGTTTGAGGCTTCAACCAGAACTTTTCAACTCCAAAGACTTCAGGGAAAGTTCTATGCTGAGAAGGTCAGCCATTCAGTAGCATAAACATTACCCCTTTGATTAGGAAGGACTACTTTCCCAGGCACCTTTTTTAAGTAGTAGATTTTAGGTCATCCTTAATTTCTTTTCTGACAATAGGGAGGGGGGGGGTCACTGACCTACATATAGAGAGATTTTATTTTTTCTCACTCCTGATAACAATGGTCTGAACACCTGTGTGCTGCCTTTTTCTATAGGACCATTGAGTGGGCCATTCACCACAGGGCAGGACTTTAAAAACCTTTGTGTCTCTGGGTGCCTGGGATAAAAAATATAGATAGATGGATGGATAGATGCAGGCTTCCTTCCAACCACTGAGCCATTCAGAATTCACAAGAATTCATCACGCAGAAAGAATATTGGGACTTTAATCTAGGTGCCGTTTGAAGAGGTTTGTTGGGGGTTTTTAAAGTTCCAGTAAAATTCAGTCTCTCATTCTTCACTTTGGGTGCCAGGAATGCCCACTTTGGCCCATTTATTAGAGTTTTCCTCTATGACCTTTTGACAGCTGTGACAATTAACTTGATGGGGTGAGAGGAGTCTAAAGTCACTATATCTTTCTCTCTCTTTTGGGGTCTACAGCTGGTATGATTCAACTTAATTCAATTTAACAAGCAAAGATTAAAGCTTTATTATGTGCTAGGTACTCTTCTGGATGCTGGGGGATCAAAGACAAAAATGAAATTGTCCCTGACTACATGAAACCTGTGCTTTGGGGGTGGAGATAATGTGTACAAAAATTAGTAAAGATAGATTATGTTCAAAATAATATTAAGAAATATCCATTTAGAAAGTCACTGAGGAGACCAAGAAAGGCTTCACCTATGAGGTGGCCCCTCACAGAGCTTCAAAGGCAACTTGGCCTCGTCTATGGAAGGAGATGATCTCCATATAGTGCTTAGCGTAGTGCGTGGCAAACCGCAGGTGCTTAATCAATGCTTCTTCCCTCCCTTCTCTCCCTCTTCAAGGACATGGGGAATAACCAAATTAACAAGGGGGAGAACCATTTTCCTTCCTGAGCCTTCTAGTGAAGACCCTTACATTTGCTTTTTCTATCTTACTGCTGTCACTAGAACAGGGACAAACATAATTCATGAGCCTGGGCCTGTATTTTGAAAAGAGTTAATTATCTTATCAAAATCATCCGGACAATGTGTGTATGTTTCAAGCCCAGCAGGGAGAAATTTGGGCAGAGTTAAATGAGTTATTGATTCCCCTGGGGTTGGAAAATAAGTTAACTCTGAGAGGGGAAGACCATGCTGTCTGGTCATGATGTGATAGAAGGCAAGGTCATCAGAAAGTCCAGACATGAACGCCTTCAGTGCCTTCCTGGCCTCCACTTCCATACTGCTAAGGGAGGGTGAGTAAGCATGGTCTCCTTGGTGCCAGATTCAACTCAAGCCAAGCCATTTATTAATGTTGCGCATCACCAGGCTGGGGGTGCCAGGGTCCTATTGCCCTCATCTTTTTGAGGTTGGACTCAAGGCTCAGATTGGCCAGAGGGCTTGCCTGAGTTTATTTCACTACTGGTAAAGGGGAGAGGTGGAACAACTCTAGGTCTTTAGATTCTGCTAGGGACCCAGAGAGTTGAAATTGCCTAGGAATAAGGAGCCTCAGAGACACCATCCACCAAATGGCACTCTCTTTCACTCTCTCCCATCCATTCTCTCTCTGTCTCTCTCTCTGTCTCTCTCTCTCATTCTCTCTCTCCCTCCCCCTCTCCCTCCCCCTCTTCCTCTCCCCCCTCTCTCTTTCCCTCCTTCCCTTCCTCTCTCTCCCTCATTCTTATAGTGCTATATTTAGAGCCAGAGAACCTGGGCTGGAATTTAGAATCCTGGTCATATATCTTACTCCATGAATGTCCTTGCAAATCACTTTCCTCTCCAGTCAAAGAATCATGGCTCACAGCATCAAAGATCCAGAATGGAAAAGATTTCAGAAGCTGTCTTATCCAACTCCCTCATTTTCCAGTTGTGGAAACTGAGACCCAAAGAGGATACCTGACTTGCCCAAGATCTCCCAGTTAGTAACTAGCAGAGGCAGGATCTGAACCCACTTCTCTGGCTCTAGAATCAGTCTACTTTCCCCCATACTGTATAATCCTTACTCTCCTCCTCTGTTAAATCAAGAGATTGGATTAAACAATATCCATGAGGTCCTTTCCAGCTCTCAGTCTATGATCCTCTTTTTTAAAAACCTCCATTTAATGATCATGAATCAGGTCCCCGGGCCTGCAGTGCTGGACCCTCGCTGTGATATCTCTATCTCTTGCCAAGCACTTAATGAGGATGGGTTTAATCAGATGATTATGTCTCCAGGTGAGAAATAAGGAGCAGGCAGCCAAGAGCTCTTAGGAGATGAGTTCTGGCTTCCATGTAGATGCCTCAGCTAAGAACCAAGCACAGGGAGGCTGCCGTGAGAAGGCGAGCTCAGGGCTCCTGAGGAACAAGCAGTGGGGCCACAGGAACTGCTCTCCCCATCACTGTGCCCTCAGGCAGTTTGTGCTAGGATGATGCCACATTCAGCTGGTGATTGGGGAGGATTTACCCCCAAAATCTGTAGAATGGGCTGCTGGAGAACAGGAACCCTTGTCTTGGTATTGCCATGGTCTGGCACATAGCAAAGGCCTGATAGTGATGAAAGGAAGGAAGGAAAGAAGGAAGCAAGGGAGGAAGGAAGGAAGGAAGGATGGACGGACAAGTAAACCTCATCTCCATCACTATCATGTCCAGAATACTGGCCAGTGTTGCATCCCCCTTCATAGTCACAAGAGCCTGACCTCCTTTGAGATTCATGACAACTCTGGGAAGGAAACAATGCAACTCACAGGTTAGCTGAGTAGCCTTGGGCAAGTGTCCTCATCTACAACATGGGGGAGTCACACACCTGGCCACCACATTGAGGAAGCAAGGCAGGAGAGTGGATAGAATGCTGGACCTGGAGTCATGAAGACTTGAGTTTGAATCTTGTCTCAGACACTTATTAGCCATTTGACCTGAAGTAAATCTTTTCAACTCTCTCTGCTTCAGTTTCCTCACCTGTATGTAGCATGTGTGGCTCAAAGGTGGCCTGATTAGCTGTGATTTGAGGTCTACCCCACCTGTTCAGAGAGGAGGAAAGCCAAGAGTTGGTCACACGTGATACATGGTGGGGGGAGGGGGTAAAGCATGCAAGCCAAACGAACACTGTCACCAAAGCTGGGAGATTTGTCTTATAGTTTTCAAGAAGTGTATTGGGCTAAAAGTGTATCTCCCTCCTCCCTCAAATAATGGTAGTCCAAGGGCTAATAGATTCAGAACCAAAGCCACTTCCCTGAATACTCTTAGCATGGAGCCCTCTAGCGTAGCTCTCACCACAATGGTCTTTCCCCAACAGTTCTAGTTACACAAAAGATCATCACCAATAGTGAAGAGCAAGTAGAACCATTTATCCAAGCTAAACAGTAAACAGAAGTCAGGGAACTTATGCAGATCAGAAAAGACAACAAAAAAAGTCACAAGAGAGACTGAACTCTTCATCTGGGAGCAAAATCTATCTCTCTGTAGTCTCTATGGAAATAAGCTGGAAATCAAGGACATGTTGAGGAACCAGCTTTCCCTAAATGTTCAAAGCTTCTCTTTCCATGTATGTTTTTGAAGGATTTCTAGTACTAACTCAATAAATTCCTCAAGTAAGTCTGAATGGTCGTGCTCAGCATTCTCTCTACCAATCATGAGTCACATCTCCTCTATACATAACATTGTACAAAACTTCCTTGGGAAGAAGCCCCAATAACGCCTGTCTCATTGAGTTGTTGAAATGCTTTGCAAACTTTAAAGAGCTATTTTAACATTGATATATCATTATTTCAGGAAGGACATATAGAAACTGAAGAACATGGTGGGGGAGGGTTAAGATGGTGAAGGGAGATTCAGACCTATGAGGATCAGGGGAAAGAGGTGGGGCTATTTAACCAGAAGAGGAGGTTTGGCAGTGGGGGAGGAAGACAGCTGCCTTCTAGTATTTGAAGGGCCACTGTTTGGAAGCTGGACATACTTTGTTCTTCTTGGCCCTAGAGAGATGAATTGGGAGGAATGTTTGGAAGTTGCAAAGACACAGACTTTAGCTCAGTATCAGGACATTTTTCAGGATAATGAGGGCTATGTAAGTGTGGAATGGATTGACTGCCTTGGAAGATATTGAGCTCCCCTCTAATTGGAGCTCTTCAAGCAAAGCCAAATGACCATTTGTCAGGCATGTCATCAAGGGAATTCTTACTTAGGCACAAGTTGTACTAGATGCTTGTTGGGCTCTTGTCTCTTCTCACTCTGAGGTTGTGTGGTTCTGAACTAAGGGTTCCCTCTAAGGTTCCTTCTAATTCAAAGATTCTACATGTTTTGTCCCCATTTTGGAGGGGAAAACAACTCAAGGATGTTTTAGCTAAAGTCAGAATACTACCAATTATCAGAGTCAAAGCTCAAAGCCAGTGTTGGTGTAGCCAGGTGCACTGTGCTGTCCCCACATGGTATTATAGAGGAAACAAGATGACAGTCACCACCGTTAAACAGTCTGGAGAACACCATACACATAAGGCACATTTAAAGAATGTTTTTAGAAAGGAATAAGGTAGAACATACTGTGTTCAAGGGGTACATCACCTCCCCAACCCCACCAAATGCCACTAAGAAGATGCTCCTGCCACCGTGCTTTTATTAGATGAGAATGCCTCTTTGACTGAGTCACCAAACCAATCAAATAGTAAATGGTGTAAACCGGGTGGAGGAAGGAAGTTCAAACCACTAGATAAAATCAGGTGATCAAATATATTGGGATGAATTTTTTTAAATTATATTCCTCTGGGCTTGGGCAGATCCAAACCAAGGCCATTCCAAGGGCTTCATTCCAGCAATGTCTTTGGAAGTCAAGCTTCAGAAGCTCTTAAAGAAGGCCTACACCAGAGGCAGCAAGGGGCAAGAGGGGAGTGAGCCCAGAATCGTCCCACTCTCTGGCTCCCCACCCCCATTGACTATGTCACTGGCAAGACTGGGCCAGCATCAGGCAATCCTTCCAGCCAGGAGCCAGGAAAGAAAGGAAAGCAGCTTCAGGGAAGGTAGCATCTTAAAGAGATGAGAGCTCCAGGGGAGCTTTATGGGGACTCCAGGAAGGAGAGAAGGGCTTCCATGGAAGAAGGAGCTAAGTCACTCCATGTAGTTTCCATGAAGTACATATGCATCGTCTTTCTAAGCTTGAGCCCACTCTCGCCTGAACTCTGTAAGTCCTCATTAGATAGTATGTCCTATAATGCCTTAGTAAATACCCCTAATTAGAAGCTAATTAAATCTAATGGGCTAATTTATACCAAATGCATAACCAGTGGGGAGCACACCAGTGGGGACTTGTGAGAAACAGCACTAGAAACTTGCTCTTGATCTCCCAGAGTTGCCCTGGGACCCGGAGAGGAGGAGTCATTAACAACCCTTTGAATAAGCTCGGAGAGGGGCTAAATTTCAATGAGCCTAATGCACTGGAAAATAGGAATCCATCTGATTCTGCACCTGCCTTCTCCCTCCCAGGGTCTGCTGTTGAGCCCTCCTGCCCCCAGATGAGCTGTTTCTCAGGTCATTTTTGGTACACACTGTTCCCACAGGCTGAGTCTTTTCCAATTGAGAAAAATAAAGAAAAGAAAAAGGAAGGGAATCAGGATGGTCTCAAGAGGGGCTCTGAGCCAGGCCAGTGAACCCAAGGGGGAGGCAGTCTCCATAAAGGTCATGGGGTGCTGTCATTTATACCTTATATGCTCCAAGGCATCTGGGGAATCCAGCCCATGGATCCGTGATACATGAATTAAACTCAATTAATAGACATGTAGCACGTGTGCACAAGCATGCAGGCCTGTGAATACACATACCACACCTGTAGGTTTGTGGATATGCATACATGGAGGCCTGACATACACAGTACAGATACTTCATACATATGCATACAGGATCATGCACACATGTTGGAATGTGTGCATACAATATAGCATGTCAGAGGGGCCCAGTACACACACACACACATATACACACACACACACATTCATCCTATACATGTTTACACTTTGTCTAAAAATGCGAGCCCACACATGTATACAGCATGCATGCTCATGTGTGCTGGCCCATGAATACCCACGCAGTTCATGTGCACACACCCTCCCTTCTCTAGCCTGTGAATGGCCCCCTCCCACCAGACCCTGGGCAGCACCAGTTCTCTCCGATACTGCCCCTGGCTGTCCTTGCCCAGGCCCATCAGAGGCGACATTGTTTCTCCTTGATGTCACGCAAGCAAGCTTCCCTACAGCGGTCATCCTGATGTAACCCGACGGGCTCATCACATCCGTTTACTTAACACTGAAAACAAGATGAGGGTTCTTTGTCTCTAAGCCCCTCTGGTTTGTCACAAGGGATTCTGGCTGGCAAACATCACCCCTGATGACAGAAGGAATTTCCTGAGGCTTTACGACAGCTTCCAGTGTAGAAATCTGTGCTTGGCCAAAGGCCAGATGGTCCTCCAACAGCAGCTAGACCCTAAACCTTTACCAAACAAGGACCTCTCAGCCTCTCATAAAAATCAAGGCCCCGTCCTGTATAGCCTGAGCCTACAGAGAGGTCAGGATTTTGTAGAACAATTGTGCCTCATGGGCTGATTTCTGGTGGATGGTCCCCCTGACATTCACCACAAAGTAGTCATCGACTCTCACAGGAGGGCCCCAAGGATCTTGGTTAGCCCGGTGCTCTCTGGTCTATTCCTCATTGACTTGTGTAAAGGCACAGAAACAAATCTATATGTGTGGCATGTGTATTCACAGGCCTGCATGCTTGTGCACATGTCTATTAATTGGGTGTAGGTGGCCCAAAGCTGGGAGGGATGCTAACACCCATCATGTGGAAGGAGCATTAGACTGTTCTGGCTGGCCCCAGAGGGCAGATGTGTCAATGAACTTCTCCATTCCAGCCACCCCACATTGGCTACTCCGGGGGGGGGGCACATTCCCCTTCTCTGGAGTTCGTCCAGGAGAAGCTGGATAACTACTTGCCTGGTATGACATAGAGGAGTTTCCAATTCAGAGATGGGGTAAGCCAGAAGCCTCCGAGAGGCTGAGACTATAGGACGCTGTGCTCACAACACTGAGGGAGACATAAACGGGAAGCCAGTGAAACGCCTTCCTAGCAGAATAAGGTGGTTCTGAGGGTTGGGAGTCAGCTATTCCAGAGTGGCCTTCCCTGAAGGTCTACTTCTGTTCCTCTACAATCTTCTCTGTCCTTGAGGAAGGTTTGTGCAGGCTCATGGAAGGTCCTGGACACTGAGAGGGTTTAGGGGGCGAGGATTCTTTGTCTCAAGGTCAGTAGTAATCGCATCCTTGGTTACATCTTGGGAGGCCCTCCCTGCGATCTGAGGTGGGCCCACATAAAAGCCACATAAAAAAGCCACATAAAAGAGGCCAACTGAGTCTGGCAGACACCCCCAGGCTACGATCTTTACCCTTCCCCCCCACCCCAGTGACCCCCCCAAATATCTGATGGATGTAATTAACAGGGTTTACGAATATCCACCAGAAACACAAAGGAGGCCATTTGGCTCGCGGTGAGGCAGAAATACTTCATGTAAACAACCGCAATGGAAGACTGCACCTGAGGAAATTTTTGACAAGATTTTTTAGGTCGCCATGAGCTTCTTTTGGAGACCCAGTCCTGATCTTTTGCAAGAGACCCAGTTCATGGCATTGAGGAAGATTCCTCAGAGACCATCTCATCCAACCCCCTCATTTTACAGAGGAGGAAACTGAGGCACACAGAGGTGTAAGAGACTGGAGGACACACGTGTCATAAGTATGAGAATTGGAAGCGAGCCCAGGCTGTCTGATTCCAAAGACGCTATTCCACTACAACAGTCATTTTTGTTGGAACACAGCGTGCGTGAAAGAGAAAAATATATTCAATAAACCTAGAAAGGTAGGCTGGAATCAAACTGTGATGGACTCTGTGGAGAAGTTTCTTTTTTCTTCTGGAGGCAATAGGGAGCCAATGGCCGTTGTTGAATGAGGGAATTGCATAATAAACAGCCTGATCTCAGTATCTTCCCTTTGTCCTTGGAAAGTCATAGACCAGGCCTCTGACTGAGCAGTGTCATGTTCCTTAAAATTAAATATATAAGGTTGACAGGGCTTAGTCTAGGTGAATTTGGCTCAAATTAATTATTTCTCTATTGCTGGTAATAAAGGGAGGCAGTGGGAGATACTGCTTCCCTTCCTGTCACCTAGGAGCTTGACAGGGTACTTATAATTGGAGATGATTGCAAGTGGGGAGGATTGAGGGAGGGTGTGTTTATCTGAGTTGCTCCAGATCAGAAGCTATTTAAACAACAGTGTCTCCTTAATCCTTGGCCTGTGAAGTCTGGACACGTAGTGACTTTGGCATTCTCAGATGGGGGTGATATCCTCAATTCAGGACTGACGCTGTTCATAAGTTGACCCTAGGGCTTCTTGACTTCTGCCTGTCTGTTAGGATATGACAAAGCCCGCTCACAGACCCCAGTCACAAGCCTGTAGCACCCAGGCCAAAGCTGGTTAACCCTCAGAGCCCTTTCAAGCCTATGGGTGATAGTGTGTCCTACTGGCAGGGTCATAAGTTTAGAGACTGAGCTGGAAAAAATGTCAGAGGACACATATTCCAAGCTCCTCATTTTACAAAGGATACCTAGCAAAGGAAAGGGACTTGGCCAAGGTCATGTAGCTAATACACCATAAAAGTGGGCTTAAGTCCGGGTCCCCTGAATCTAAAGCCTATGATCTAAAAGCAATGTAGAGAGGGGTAAAGGAAATCAGGAACAGAGTAGAATATCAGATCCCTAAGTGAGTGGTAGTTTGGGGTTAAGATGCAGGTCATAGGGGCAGGTACCTAGAACCTACACGTTGTAGTGATGCTGTACTTGCCTTTCTTATTGGTCCCTATATCAGGAAGGGCTCAACACACGACACCTCCTGCCTCCTTTTGTCCACGATTTAGGAGCCTGGGCTTCTTTTGATTGGGACTTTTTTTTCTCAGATCGGGGAAAATATCCAGAGAAAATTCTGGCCCCCTGGGGTGGGCTGGAGTCCAGTGGAGGTGGGGCTCCAGAAAGCTGATATGCGGTTCTTAGGATTCAGAGATTGTTGTGGTGGCTTACCCCCACCCCCCACCCCAGGACAGCAGCTTAACATGTCAGCCTGCTAGGAAGAAATGCAGATAAGCACTGGATAAAAAAATGGAGCCATATCTCAGGAGCAGGTGGAGGAGGGATTCAGGCCCATCACCTCCTGGAAAGGTTTCCACATTGCAGAGAGCAAGCCATGCTGGGGGATCTCTGCTGGGGCAGTCGTAGAGGGCGGGGTTCATTTTCCTATAAACTCCTCTGGGGAGGGAAGACATGTTTACAATAATAATAACAGCCATTGACATGGTGAATGGAGCGCTTTGAAATGTGCAGATTGCCTCACTCGACAACCCTGAGAAGGAGGGGCCCTAGGCTGTATGATCCCCAATTTAGAGATGAGGAACGGGAGGCCTGAGCCTCCTAACTTGTGTAGGTCACACGGCCTCCATGAGTCAGGTTTTGAACACAGATCTTTGTCACTCAAAGTCCAGCTCCCTATCTACTATGTCTCCATGCGCTTCCTTTTCCTTTCAACTTTTACGTTTGTATCCCTGGATCTTGGCATAAAGCTTAATAAATACTTATCTGTCATTCATTCATTCAGCGCCTACCATGTGCCAGCCACTGTCCTAAGGCACTGGGGATAGAAAAGATCAAAAGAAGGCTGCCCTGTTGTAATATCAGTTAAGGTGGGACTTTCTTACTGTTTTAAAATAATTAAGTTGGGTGTCTTTGATTGAGTCTTACTAGGTGCTAAAGCCCAGGCCCAAACCCCTATCTACTAGGGCCAATGAAGGGAGGTGCGAACTCCAGAGCTTAAGTTCTGGTGACTCAGATGACATTTGATGACTGCTACAGAGTGCATAAAAAGGGAAGACAGAGTTGTGTGCTTAGGGCTGTCACTCTTGGTGGTGTGCTGATGTGGAGACTCCAGGCAGCTGTAGTTAAGAGCCCTTCAGCTTGTAAACCTGGATGTTCAGACTTGGTTAAACTCTGGTAACTATGAATTGGGATTTGAGTCAGACAGGGTCTGTCTGTTGATGTTTGTAATTTGTTTGTATTTGCTCTGAAGCTCAGGGTGCTGGCTT
The DNA here is from genome assembly GCF_011100635.1 of Trichosurus vulpecula. Lineage (NCBI taxonomy): Eukaryota > Metazoa > Chordata > Mammalia > Diprotodontia > Phalangeridae > Trichosurus > Trichosurus vulpecula. The sequence goes on from NC_050579.1 coordinate 3,671,656, forward strand.
TTCCCCCAAACGAAGTGAATGATAATTGTATGCCAGGTTAAAGTAAGCTTGTTAACCCCTTAACGTTGCTTTCCTTAGTAAAGCAGATCAAAAGAACTTGGGCTTGAAGCATTCTGTGAGCTGGTTGTTGTTGGTTTTACACCTCCACAGCAGCTGCTAGCCGGATTGTTGAAACACCTGTACATACTTGCCTGCAGTCTCGCCACTAAAATGGGGGCTCTGGTATCCCCCAGACTTAGCAACAAAGATTGTTAACTGACTGACTGACTACTAGGGAAGATACTTTGTAATTGTTTGACTGACTGATGGACTACTCAGGGAGATATTTTGTGATTGTTGGCAATTGCAAACAACCGAGGTTACCCTTGGGAGTCAGGGATGTCTGACCCTTAGCTCTTCTACTTGTTCTCTGGTTTGTGTGGCCTCAGTTTCCTCGTCTGTAAGATGAGAGGGTTGGAGGTGATGGCCTCAAGGTTTCTTTCGGCTCTAAGTCTATGATCCCATGATCTGAATCTATGACTTAAGCTTCAGAGCAAAGTGAAACCAGCTCCTTGGTTTCTGTCCATTCTGTCCATCAAAGGCTAAGGTTCCACCTTGGACAGCTCTGAATATTCAGAAATATTCCCTTACATCCACCCTACATTTGCCTCTTTACAATTGCCCCCCCACCCCACCCCCACCCCCGTTAGCAGAACAAGGTGAGTCTCTCATCCACGTGACAATCCCTCAGATGCTTGGAAGCAGACACCACGCAAGTGTTCTCTGCTCCAAAGTAAATGTCACAGAGTCAAAGTAAAATCACTGCTCGTAGGACCTAGACTGGGATTCTTCATCCCAATAACTGCGCTTCTCCTCTGGATGCTCTCCGGCTTGTCCATGTCCTCCCTTAAACTGAACCCCCCCACACTCCAGATGGAGTAACACAAGGTACAATGAGACCAGCTCCTCCCCTCAACCTCTTAAGGCTTCCCATGAGCCTCCATCCTGGGGCTATTTCTCTAAGCTCGAAGTGCCCAGACAGAAGGACACAGCTGGTAGTCCTAGAATTAGCCAGAGTTAAGTGGCTCACTTAGGGGTCAAACCCTAACCCACAGCCTGGGCTTCTGATAATGTGATGACACATGCCCAGAATCTTTAGAGTTTTCAGAGAGGAGAAGATTCTGCGTGGTGACTAGGACTTAGGACCAAGGCGGTCCTGTGGTAGAATTCTGCTTCTAATTAACACGTCTAACATCCAGAAGAGGCGCACCAGGGGCAATGAAGATCATGTTCTTGCTCAGTACCCCCAGCACCTAACTGGATGGTTCAGTGGTTAGAGTCAGAAACATTCAGAGTCAAGACCAGCCTCAGACACTTACTAGTTGTAGGACCCTGGGCAAGTCATATAACCTCTCTCTAGATCAGTTTCTTCACTCACCTCCCCCCCAGTGGCTTCACGAAGACGAGATGAGATGATGATCGTGATGATGATCGTACAGCACTTGCAAGCCTTAAGCATCGTGTAATGACCAACTCCTCTCATTAGGTCACTGCCTAACATACAGTAGGCACCAGATGAATGACTACAAGCATGTATTAACCTCTCATTATATGCTCAGCAGTGGAGATATGAATATAAAAGCAAGCAGCCTTTGCCTTCATGGAGTTTACATTCTAAGAGGGAACAACACTGCAGGGAGGGGCACCCAGGGAGGGGCATCGTGGTCAGAGAAATCACAAGATGGGTCGTGGCACCGTCAGGGAGCAGACTGACAAACCCTTTGTGCCAGAAGCAGCAGAACAGTTCATCTGACTTTATTTCCTAATACGAAATCTAAATCTGTCATTCTGAGATTTCACATACACACACACACACACACACACACTCACACTCACACTCACACGCACACACACACACACACACACTCCATTGTTCCTAGGTCTACTTTCTAGGGACAAGGAGAACGAGTCACATCCCCCTTCCATATGACAGCTGACTATAAATAGTTCCATGGAACAGAGTTGTAAGAGTAAGAGATGAAACACAGAGGAGGAAAAGGAGAGGAATAGATGTCAAGTAAATGACACATAGCTGGTGTGGTCTGTTGAGTGAGTTAATAGATTGACTGAATTATGACAATGAATTAATGACAAAAGGAAAGATCTGGGACACAAAGAAACCCTTCATGAGGGTGAGCCAGGGCCTTACATAGGGTTCCTATATGGGCGGGTGCCTCAGGGTGTTTTAAGTGTGTTCCTGAAAAGCTATTTGTAAATAAAACTTCGGTAAGTGGAATGTTATTTAAAGGCCACAGTGGGACTTCTTATCTAAGGGCCTGTTGGCCCCCAGCCTGGTTCTTCCATTCACCCCATCTCATTTCTGGCTGCTTACTCATCTTGTTCTGGTGGCACACCCTCCTCCCACACCCAGTCTGTTCTCGTTGACCACCATGATGTTGCTGCTCTGGCTGCTGCCTCACCATTATCTCCAAGGGTTCTGAACTAACCCAGCTACATTCTGGTCCCAAGACTGAATATATAGCAGAGTGGGGCAACTATCCTTCAGTGCAAAGGATCATAGGTTTAGAGCTAGAAGGGACCCAAGAGTCCCCTTGCTTTTAGGGAAGAAGAAAGCAAGGCATAAAGAAGTTACAGTCACATACAGTTAAGTGACAGCCACAATTTAACCCAGGCCCTCTGACTCCAAATCTGGTGCCTTTCCCACTGTATCATCCTACCTCAATAAGTTCAGGTAGTCCATCTCAGAAGCGCAGAATGGAGGACAACAAAATGGCTAGGCCACAGCTTCAAGGGAGAAAGCTCCAGGGGTAATAGTGGACCACAAGCTTATCATGAATCAGATGTGTGATTTGAAAACCAAGAAGCTCTCCTAGGCTGCATTAAGAGAGACACGGTGTGCTTTGCCACCTTCAGTCCATGCCTGGAATACTGTGGTCAGTCCTAGGGGCCCCATGATTGTTGTCAGTGTTAGAAGAGTCGTGACATGGAAGGAAGATGATTTTTTTCTATTCTGCCCTAGAGGGCAGAACCAGGAACAATGGGGAGGTGAAGAATGTCAAGTCTGTTTGTCAGGCAAGGAGGAATGGCTTCACACTTAGAGCGAGTGTGAAACCAGACCAGCTGGCTTGGAAGGGAGAGAGTTTCCCTTCACTGAAGGTCTTCAAGCAGAGGTTGGGTGATGACTTATCAGGGCTGCTCTAAAGGGAGCCCTGGAACTAGACAGCCACTGAGGTCCCTCCCAAATGGGAGCTTCTATGATTCCACCTAGGATGACATTTGGTTCAATGCCAGGTGGCACAGTAGGCACAGCACTGGGCCTGGAGTCAAAAAGACTCAACCTCAGACCTTCACTTGCTTCAGTTCCCTCAACTGTAAAATGGGTTTCATGGCACCTGCCTCCCAGGGATGTCGTGAGGATCAGACGAGACCGCTGGAGAGAGCTTTGCAAACCTTAAAGTGTTTCGTAAAGTGGTAGTGGTGGTGGTGGTGGTGGTGGTGGTTGTCGTTGTCTTTGTAGTATTGTTATAGGGAACAGAGTATTGGACTCGGAGGCAGAAAGACCTGAGTTTGAATCTCACCACAGACACTTAGGAGCTGTGAGCCAAGACGAGTCACACAGTCTCTCTGATTCCCAGTTTTCCCATCTGTGGTACTTTGGTCACCAGATTGTTGTGAGGTTCCAATAAGATAGTGAAGGTAAGGGACTTCCCCCATTTATAGCACTAGGTCAATGTCATGGGGAGGAGGAGAGATCAGCCTGTGATATAATTGGTGTGGGGAGCCTGAAGGAGGAAGCGCACTCTTCTCATGCAGGTGACACCTGTCCTGTAAGTTATATCGTTAAACAGCTGTCTAGGTCCCTTTCTAAAATAACAAGGTCGCTTGCTCCTGCTCCTGCTGCTGCTTCTGCTGCCCCTACTGCAGATGACTTCATCTGTATCCTCTGCTTATATATAAACACAAAGTGTGGGCTCTTTAGCATTTTGGCATCTCATACACAGAATGCTGGTGTGGAGGAGTGGGGGAAGGGCAGTATTTTATACCCTTTATAGGATAACTGTTAGATTTAATAAGATTTAATGATATGTAGGATTACTATGTACCAAGCATTGTGTTAGGTAGTAGAGAGGCAAAGACAAAAATGAAACTCTCCCTGCCCTCAGGGAGCTTACATTCTCCTGGGAGTTATTAAAAATAACTGGATTATTCCAGACTCCTGCTTCAGGCATGAGATTGCTAAGGGGCCAGCTGACACCATTCCTCTATCCATGTTTCTATCCTTCTTTGACAGATGTGCCCAGATGTTGGTGAAGCATGGTGCCTGGGTAAACCAAGCAAGCAGCGAGGGCCAAGAAAGCCCCCTTCACATTGCAGCAAAACATGGTCTCGTGGCTCATACTCTCCTTTACCTACGACATGGGGCCAGTGTGGACGCTAGGAACAGACATGAAGAGACACCCCTCAGCGTGGCTTGTGGCCAAGCCCGGGAGCCCCACGGCCAGGAGCCGTACTTGGAGGTGTGCCGCCTACTGCTGCGCCATGGTGCAGATGCCAATGCCACTGACGAGGAAGAGAAGAGTCCCCTCCACAAGGCCTGCAAGAATGCCAGCCACTGCCTGGTCCAGCTGCTGTTACAGAATCGAGCCAAGGTGAATGTTTTTGACTACAATGGCACCTCCCCCATGGCCTGTGTTCTGCAGAGTGCCTCCTTCAAAAGGGAGTGCAGACCCCATCAGACGGTGCAAACACTCCTCAATCATGGCTCCCAGAGGATCTGGCCAGGAGCTTTTGAGAAGGTATGGTGTGAAGAGCTAGCTGGATTTGGGGATCTGGGGGGGAGGGGGAGGGGTGGTGTTTACAGGCCGCAAGCCTAATACAAGTCAAAAGTATTTAGTGAATTAATCGGATTCC